>NC_061088.1:48242866-48250366 GCF_015104395.2 Macrobrachium nipponense | reverse complement strand
GAGGTCTTTGCTCTAGGTATTTTCCCCTTTGAGAAGGACGCTTTTCTTGAATTTAAATTTTTAATAAAACGGGAGTTTGAAAACTTTCGTCAGTGGCTGAATAACGTCAGAATGAGGTTATTTATTTCTAGGTTCCTAACCTTTACTGACTATATGACTCTCAAAGAACTTTTCCCCTCGCAAAGCATTTCATAAGAAAATGAACTTGATCTAGTTGAAATTAAAGGTTGTGATAGGTCTAAAGAATTAATGAATGAAGTCATTCGAAATTCTGAAAATCGAAAGCTATGAAGAATATCTGAATTAAGTGATGGTGCCTAATACCATAAGATTTCCTGCTACTCTGCGTGGCATACTGTCAGCAGTAGAGTACTGAACATTGTTCACATCTTGAACTCGAATCAAAGCTACATTTTATTGTTATTCATTCCTTAATAAATTTTCTAATCAGTTATATAACTAGATTAAGTGATGAATGAGTTTCGTCCAATGAGTTTCGTATAACATTGGTCTTGTTTGATTCGTTGTGAAAGCTATTTCCAAGTTTTTCTGTAATATATTTTATCAGACTTTTTAGGAAAAAAAATCTTAACGAGAGTTTTTATAACTAAACTTTAATATTAAAATTACTGGAAATATCTATGATCAAAATCTTTACAATTCTAGGAATTTCTTAAAACCTTTCATCATACGGTAATTTCAGAATGTTACGCTTACTAAATGCAAGTTTGTTATTAGTTAAAAGAATGTTTTATTAGCTTTTTGCCATGCTACATCCACAAAGGTCCTTGGATATTTAAGTCTTTAGGCAATATCTTAAATAATTTCAAATTCAGCGTCAACAAACTGTGGGGCTACACACACACCAAGTCCTTTGGAACATCCCAGAATAAACAAAAAAAAAAGAGAATTTAACATTTTGATGGTGATGGAATAATATTGAACAAAAAAGGCAATATTAGTTGATTTTTGGAACACTAAGAAGGTGAAATTTAAATA
Source organism: Macrobrachium nipponense (assembly GCF_015104395.2). NCBI lineage: Eukaryota > Metazoa > Arthropoda > Malacostraca > Decapoda > Palaemonidae > Macrobrachium > Macrobrachium nipponense. The sequence goes on along the minus strand of NC_061088.1, from coordinate 48,249,367 downwards.
ATTTTTCTGGATTGTTACATCAAGATATTTCAGATTACAAATTCTTTCTTCCTCGACGATAAATTTTTAAGAATCACTAAATTATTTAGCTTAATCAGAAATTCCCGAAAATTACATTTTCGGAGCAAAATTCTTGGAAAAAAAATTGTCTAAAATGATTCCATGTAAATATTGCTAAGGACAGTAGATAAAAGATTACCCTTACCCTTGCCGAACTTTTAAAAAAAAAATCACCATTAGAACATAATTTACTATCTTCGATGCATAACCGAGAAAAAATTAATGTTTGCTACAGTTAAAGGCATATAAATATCTAATTCTTCCTCCAAAACTTCATGTCAATCATCTACCAGCACTTTTGTAAATAAAGATATGTACGAAATCGACTATTCCCATATTAAAATCAAAATTCAAATTCAAAGTGTTCAGTTATAAATCATACGAAACTGAACCTACTGAACCTATGATTGGTGTGATAGGGTATTGGTTTTGTGTGTCTCGACTAAACCATATAAATAAGGTAGGGAGGAGCCGTGAGGTATGAACTTTAATGTAATGATCAAAGTTCGTTCAAATGGATTTTATTTATCTTCTGAAACGAGAGTTCACTGTCAGCGTGGGATCAAACCTCTGTTTCGTGCAAGTTTCACTATCATTAAATAGTCACTTATTCATGATTACCATGGCATTAGACTTATCTGACTTTGTTACTTATAATGTGTTGTCTTTTTTAAGGTTTTGATAGGACTGGAGAAATATTACGAATACATTAAGGGGGAGAAGGCTTGGCCATAGTACCATACACAATACTTTTACAAATATTGATGTCCTCAGGACATAAATGATGACTAAAATTTTCCAAATAACAAAATGATTTTGAAATATCGACATAGTCCAGGTTACCGTCAGAAACACCAAAACTTAACCCATAACCCAAAGCAGCTGTCGTAGCACTATCCATCGGTTTGTTCGAAACATTAACTATGAAGTTCCCGTCGGTATGTTTAATCCAGTAACTTTCAGTATTAAGATTCTTCATCTCGAATGGAAGCTTCCTTTCAACACTTTCTCAGTTTCCCGTAGCAATAATCCAGCATCCGATTCTTCCACACCAAAGGAATTAAAGCCATACCGTCGACTTCTAAGGATAAAAAAAGCATCTTCAACTCCCACTTTTGTGATTTCGATGTGTTTTTGAAGTATGTGCGTTGACACTCGTCAAAAGGCCGCTCTGGAGTACAAAGAATTCTTTGTACTTTCGTAGAAAGTAAAGTAGAAGCTTCAGCTTGTGAGTTTTGATAAGAGCATTACAGAAAGAATCATTTTAGTAAACAAATTAAATACATTTTGATGAACCTAGAACACTAACATGGGTATAGTCTGCCCGACGCTGGTGACGTCCTTTTTAGTTCACATATACACTGTATAACCAGAACGACCCCTCTCCTTAAAATAAGCTTCACTGTTTGTTGAATTGTAGCAGAGGTGAATCATGTTGCTCAGCTTCTCTGACAGGTTTTCTCTAAAATCATCGTTCTGGTACAATGTACCCGAGTTTAGTGATTATAGACGTGAGAAAATATTGGTATACACAACACCCAATTCCTGTGATTTTGTAATAGTTGTAATAGTTTATAGAGAATGGGGTATCAGCAAGAGCAGTTAGTGGCAATTTCTGATGATTAAACTCTACACTACTAAACCCCAATCACTTAACCACTAGACATGGTATATTATAGCCTTTTTTAAAACTTTTTTCTTTAAATCATGCCTACGTTATTGATAGACATTAAGATGACCTAACAGGGTTAATAAATCAACGTTACTTGAGATTCACTCTGTATAGTTTATTTTCAAAGTAAATGTGTATTTTGTTTAGCATTCCAGGGTTTTAAAGGGCTTTGACCGTTGAGTTAAACAGTTTACATCTCAATGTTCCTCCCTGCCTTCTCTGTATGTTTTAATCAAGAGACACAGAATCAATAACCATATCAGATGACTCATGAGTTCAGTGGGCTCAGATTCAAATGATTTATCTAAATGGCATGTAGAAATTCCTACACCTTTGGTAGGAAACATTTCTAACGCGAATGTAAAAAGCAATATCGACTTAATAACCAAATTGAACAATTAAATTTGAATTTTTATTTTGATATGGTTAGTTTTGATGTCGTCTCATTATTTACAAAAGTGACTGTAGGTGAATGACTTGAAGTTTTGGAGGAAGAATGAGAAAGATATGACATTCCTTTATCTGTAGCAAACCACATTAATCTTATATGGTTATGTTTCAGAGATAGTAAATTTTGTTTTAATGTGTATTTCTGTATAAAATTTCGGCATAGCTGTGGGTATTCTCTTAACTCCTGGCATTATCAATATTTACATTGAATTTTTTTAGACAAAATTCTTACTGAGAATTTTACCACAAAAAGTAATGTAGTTTAGGTATTTGGATATTTTCTGTATTTGACTGGTTCACGTAAGTCTCGGAATTTTTTATTAAACTAAATAATTTAGTCCCATATATAAAATATACCGTAGAGAAAGAAATACATCGTAATTGTAATTCTCCTCATGTAACAGTTCATAGAAATGATAGAAATTTCACCTGTTCAGTCTTTCGAAAATTAACTAACACAGTCTCCTTTGTCCGTTATTCCAATCACTATCAAAATATTGAATTCTCTGTTTTTACTGGGATGTTCCTAAGTGCTCTGTGTCTGTAGCCCGCAGTTTATTGACGCTGAGATTAAAACTATTCACGATATTGCCTTTAAACTTAATACTCAAGGATTTTTGTAGATATGGCGTGGAAAAAGAGCTAGGAAATCTCTTTGGTTCTTACCCTTTAGACTATTAACCATCTGGTGTTCTAGTAACCCTTTTTCCAACTGTATCTCGTTTGTGCCCCGACGATGTGTGAATAAGCACTGGAAAGCGGTTGGTACTGACTTTCTGCCTATGGTAATCGCTTATATACTGAAGTCACGTGCATCTACTGTCATTTTTTTACCATGTATAAATATTCATACGAATTTACCTAGGAGATCTTCGTAAATCAAATTAATACAATGAAGATCCAGGCAACTTACTGGACAACGAATTATCAATCACTGGCCTTGAGATCATGCAAAAACATATTAAATGAAATGCAGCTAAGGGCCTCTTTCAAAGGGAGGTGATTTAGGCAAATTCTGTGTTTTTTACTTAACTGATATTTTCAATAAAACAAATATAAGAGTAGTTAGCATAACTTGGACAAAGAAAAAATATAGTCCATCACTGCATGATGAAGAAGCAATGTGGTATACTCTTGAAGGAAAACCCAACAGAAGCCCACTTCAAAGGGCACCATGAGGTAGTGGGGAAAGCCAATATTGCGCAAAAGTTGATGCACAGAAACTACAGCTACTAACTCCTAATATGTCACCGAAAACACCTTTGATTATTTCTCTGGAATGAGGCGTCTGATTAAGGAATCGAGGAGTTGCACAGAGGATGCCTGGAAATGAACTCGATTTTGGTGGGCTACAGACACGCAGAGCTCCTAAAAACATTCCAGAAAAAAACAGAGAATTTAACATTTTAATGGTAATTGGACTAATGATGATGTCATGGTAATTGTTTTATAGCAAAGATAGATAAAGGAAAGGAAAATGCATCTTCGAGAAGTTCTGCAGTAAGGAGCCATTCGTGAATGTGTTGGAGGTGCCTGTTCTCATGATGGTTCTAGAATCGGCAGGAGTGTTGTGGAACTTGACAGGCGCCTACATAACGTGAGGAACGCCGTGGTTTCTGATGTAATACTTCATCCAGGTCCTTCTAATAAGTTCTGGTAATCTCGGGAGCCTGTGACTTTCGCTGGTAGCCCCGCCCCCAGATTGCCTTATAAATACGACTGACGGTGTAGGAGAGATCAGAGATCATTCTGGTCAAGTCGTCGTCAGGAGTGGACGACCGAGTTATTTCGACGCTGAGCATAACTTCAGAGAAAAAACGTTTTGCGAGAGGTTTTGAGAAGTTCCTGCCCTTCGAGTATCAAGAATAAACATAATTTTCTGCAATACGGAGTCAAGAAGTCGTCTGCAATTGCAGTTATCCTTTTGTGAAGCCATCGCTTTGGGTCGCAAAACTGGCCGGCAAGTACTTTCATTACACCCCACCGTTTCCCCAGTTCACGCATTGTAAGATTTTGCCTTTTTTATGTAAATAGGAGATACCATTCTGCATTTATTTCTGTTAGTAAGCTTGTAAATAACCCTTTGTTCTGTTAGCGTTTCTTTCTATATTCGTATCCCCAGTTTCAGCTGTTGGTGTTGAATTCTTTTCTGTTTATCATAATATCGAACTTAGAGCAGACCTCTCACGGGCCGTAACAGATGAACAAGAGAGGCAATGTTTGTTGATTTTCGAAAGACTGAAAAGGTGAAATTTCTATAATTTTTATGGACTTTTACATCAAGAAAATTGAAATTATAATTTCTTTCTTCCTCTACAGTGCATTATATAGAAGGGGCTAAATTATTGAGGTTAATCAGAAATTCCTGCAGATTTTTGTCAACTGACCGAATACAGAAAGTATCATCCAATTACCTAAACCATATAACTTTTTTGGGGCAAAATTCTTGGTAAGAGTTTTGTCTAAGAAAATTCCATTTAAATTTTGCTAAGGACAAGAGATAAGGGATTACCCATAGCTATGCCAAATTTTTGTAAAAAAAAATCACCATTAAAAGAAAATTTAGTATCTTTTATACATAACTAAGTTTGCTACAGTTGAAGGCATATCATAACTTCCTAATTTTCCCCACTAAAATTCAAGTAAATCATCTACAGTTTGTAAATAAAGAGGCATCAAAACTAACCATGTTAAAATCTAAATAAAATTTTAATTATTCAATTTGTTTATAAAGGTGTAAGAATTTTTAAGAACCATTTACATAGATTATATGTAACTGAACCTACTGAACTAATGATTGGTCTGATAAGGTTATTGATTTTGTATGACTAAACCATATAAATAAGGTAGGGAAGAGCATTGAGGTATAGACTGTTTAATTAAATGATCCAAGCCCTTTAGAATGGATTTAATTTTTCAGTATACGTTGAAACAACTCAAACAAAATTTTTTATATCAATTCTTAGAAATTGTACTAGTCTGAAAATCGTGAAAACAAATTAAGATACCCCAAGAATTCAGGTAAAAGTTAAAGAGACCGCTAACTTTAAAATAAAGCAATGAAGTTGTGTAATGTGAACTCTTGTTACGGAGGAAATGATTACATCATAGATATCTTAGTATAATGTATTTAAAAACGTATATTGATGCTCACATTAACTGTCTGATGACCTTTTAAGCATTTCAGGTGGTATACATAAAATGCGACGAAACCTGATTATACTATTGATATTTTGGCGAAAATGATGTTCATTATAGTGTCACATTCACTAAATTAATGGGTAATAACAATTGCATCCAACTCATCCAACTCATATATCTTCACAACCTCATTTATCTGTTAATGTATATTTTACATACTCACAGTCTTGTTGATGGATACCACTGGAAACTCATACCTTGATCATGGATTGCATCCCATACTCACTACCTCTATTCATGAACAGTTCCACAAAGCGCTATTCAAGGAAGCTTCACAGTTTCCGCTTATGTTATGACCAGCCCACAAAGCATTGTCCTTATTCAAAGATAGTATGAATTTACTTACTTTCTGTGTCATTTGACAGTCTTCATGAGAAATAAAGTATTGCCAACGTTCATGGATGGCATCATCACAAAATTATTGCAATTATTCATTGGTAACATCCAAACTCATTGCTTTTGAAACAGTACCAAACTGATTGCCTGTGTTTATGAGTAACAAACTCATTGCTTGTGTACATTAAGTCAAAGTTATTGCTTGTGTACATTCAGTCAAACTCATTGCCTGTATTCATAGAGTAATAAACTCATTGGCCATATTAATCAAGTAGTAATACGTTCATTCCCTATATTCATAGAGTAATAAACTCATTGTCTGTATTCATAGATTACCAAACTCTTTGTTTGTATTCATAGAGTAAAACAAACTCATTCTCTAATTATAGAGTAACAAACTCATTGTTTGTATTCATAGAGTAACAAACTCATTACCTGTGTTCACAGAGTAATCATGAATACACTGCTTATTCTATGTGTAACCTAACAGCATCAAAATAACCAGCATACCTGACACACTTGACTACACTCCACTCAAAGTAAGCGGATGTTATGACCTCTAAAAGAGTCCTAATTCTAGAGCTAAAAAACATAATACTAAGAAGTTCGGTAAACAATGCTGAAAATTATTATTGAGGCCAACAGATGATCTAAATTGGTTACAAGTTAAAAGGATTTTTGAAATAAAATATTTGACAGTTCATTAGGTACGTTATGATGGACACACTAAAAAGAAAAAAAAATTACTTATTCCACTACTCAACTTGATAAACGCAGAGTTC
>NC_061088.1:48232866-48237866 GCF_015104395.2 Macrobrachium nipponense | reverse complement strand
TATATATATGTATATATATTTATATATATATATATATTATATATAATATATATATATATATATTATATATATATATACATATATATATATATATATATATATATATTAATATATATATATCACCACAGTAGTTAGCAGTTGGTAAGGCCCATGCAACCAGAGTAAACAAAAAACCCAGACTTAGCCCTTTATACCTCTGGAAATATTCAACTGATAGGGATGGAACAATGGTTTCTAGTTGTGCCAATTTCATCACAATCTGTTTAGCCGTTCAAGAGATCCAGACATTAATTTTTGGCATTTGGGGTGGGATGTGGTAATGGGAAAGTGTGTGAGGGACCGAACACATATATGGAGCAATAATGGTAAAAGATATAGTCAGGGTACTTAATGTTTGTGAAAGCTTGTGTTCTGGAGGGGTGCCTTTTGGGGTATGTATTTTGAAATAATAAAACTTTAAGGTTTCAGTGTGCAAAGGAAATTAGCCACCAAAATTCAAATTTCCTGATACTCAGGTATGGACTGCTCACAACATTAGAAGAGTCGCCGTTTTCTTGAAGTGTGTGAATATCAACTAGTGTTAGGAGAAGCTGCCTGAATTATTGACAATGATCTTATTTAAAAAGTATCACAAACGTTGAATTTACCTAAGCGATTTTGGTTTTTGCAATTGTTGACCAACCTTAATAAAGAGCCTCAATATATGTATATATATATATATATATATATATATATATATATATATATATATATATATATATGTATATATATATATATATATACATATATACACACACACACATACACACACACACACACACACACACACACACACATATATATATATATATATATATATATATATATATATATATATATATATATATATATATATATATATATATTTTCTATGAACTGTTACATGAGGAAAATTACAATTACAATGTATTTCTTTCTCTACGGTAGATTTTATGTATGGGACTAAAATTTAGTTTAATAAAAATTCCGAGACTTACGTGAACCAGTCGAATACAGAAAATATCCATATACCTAAACTACATTACTTTTTGTGGTAAAATTCTTAGTAAGAATCTCTCATCTCTCTCTCAAACAATAATTTACAAAAATACTTACAAAAATTACAAAATACGCTATATACACAAAACAATTGAGGAAATCCTTCCTAAAACTACTATTTACAATATGTGACTGCCAGAAAAGGTGTCGGACCCATAGAGGTCAAAACCAGGAAAGAGAGAGAAAAAAAAAAAAGATAATGTTTTTTTGGCCCAAAAATTTGTCAAAATTTCACCAAATGTTTTATAGAATAAACTCATATTATCCAAGAATGGAGTTATGTAAAAAGATCTGCACTAAGATGTGATTTACTGGCATATCAGAAATGTTATTTGCTCTCTCTCTCTCTCTCTCTCTCTCTCTCTCTCTCTCTCTCTCTCTACAATGTGTCATGATTTATTGACATAAGCTCATGTAATCTGTCACCAAAAAAGGCCCAGACCCACTACTTCCTACCCCCTCTCTCCCCCTCTTGTGTCGTAATCATTTCAAGGTTATCAACCTCGCCTCCAACCCTTTGTTGCACAAACTTGAGGTTTTTGCCAAAGAGGTGGCAGCAACCTCTAAATTATCATCAACATCACTTTATAATTCAATCAGTAATAAGTTGATGACATCCATACCCAAAGAATACTGCCTGCTGGTCATTGTTGACAAAAAAAAAAAAAAAAAAAAAAAAAAACAGGAAAATTGACATTCGAAGGAAATTGGACCAAATGGCAATATAAGGCATCTCAGCCACAACCAATTGCATGCTTATGGTACACACACCATCTACCTACAGTTTCCAATAATATAAAACACTCCCAGAGTCAACAGTGTTATTCAGAAAATCACTATTTGATAACTTTGCCTTTGCATTCCACACATGTTCAAAAAACGCAGGTTTTGACATGATTGTCGTGTGTGTTCTGGTAGCCTCTTGCAGGTCGATCACACTCAGATTCGAGATAGACGATGATTTATGGGAAACAAAACATGTTTTTTTAAACACTCCTTGGGTCGTGCTCCGTCGCACCTATTCAGGGTTAAGAGGAACTGTGTCATGGTGGGCTTTGTGTTTCTACACTTGACATAGTGTTCTTTGTTCATAGTGCATTCCAATTGTGAGAAATTAAGTGAGCCGAGAAAATATTGGGGAAATTACTCGGCTAAGCTTTTAGAAATGATTGATTCTTCTTTGGCAAAAAACAAGAGAATTTGTCAATCTCTCAAAAGTATTTTGTTCAAGACATATGTTTTAAACAATTGATTGAGAGAATTAACTAGGTTGCTTAAGACGACGAAAAAAGCTATCAAATTAGATTAATGGGTAACTGAAAATATAAATTTGGATGTTTTCTAGATTTTTCCGTAGCATTTTTGCACTGATTTATTTCTCCTAAAACACTACATTTATGAAGCCATGCCATATCCACGATTATTTGTTTTTCTTTTCTTGTAATTGATATTTTTTCCTTAACTGGTGTCATATTTTTTTCTTTTTATATAAAAAAAATGCATCTTTATCTAGTAATTGTACTGATTTCATATATTAAAATTAGAGCAAAAGAAAAAAAATCAAGAATATTTTTTTCAACCATAAGCATTGATAACAAAATAATATTTAAAAGATGTTTATTATAAAACAGTGATGAAAGACTTTCGTTTTTTAAAATCAAATATAATTAAATACCCCCAAGTAAACAACTAAAAAAAGTTAATGTAAGAGAGTTTGTTTAAGCGTGCTCTATTCCCGTTTGGGACCCGACCTAGAGGACCCGAGCGTCGGATTCGCTAGTCCCCTTTGCAAGTAGTATACAATATATTATATATATCTATATATATATATATATATAAGATATATATATATATATATATATATATGACAGGTAAAAATGTTCTGTTACAAAACAATTACATCTAATAAAAGCAGACCATGAAAACTTCAAAATATAGAGGGTAAGTACTATATTTAAGAGGCAGCTGTATCTCTCTTCAGGCAACTTTTCGCATTCATTACTTACCTGAGGAGAGAGACAGCAGTCTCTGAAATGTAGTACTTACTGCCTATATTTTGACATTTTTTATGGACACCTTATAATATATATATATATATATATATATATATATATATATATATATATATATATATATATATATGCTTAAAAAATAACAGTAGATGCACGTGACTTCATAAATAAGCGAATTCCACAGGAAAATGATAGCCAGAAATCCAAGCGCTTTCGTCTTTACTCAGACATTGTCAAGGAGTTAAATCATTTAACTCCTTGACAATGTCTGAGGGAGAGAGAGAGAGAGAGAGAGAGAGAGAGAGAGAGAGAAAAAAGAAAGTGTTACCAGACTTAGTTCGCCCTCTACACTTGGCTTAACGCTTACCTATGTGAATAACGGGGTGGTGCTCCCGTTGTTAGATATATATATATATGATATATATATATATATATTAGTCCTTGAGCCCAGCACCCAAATTTTGGATATTGGTACCACCTGGGGTGAATAATTCTCACTGTTATTTTTGACTTGCTCCATATCTCTGCTTTACATTTTGCTATGATAGCCTTTTCAAACAGGTAGCTTTATGGTGGTTATCATGTCTTAAACAAACATACCGCTCGAAACTAATGCTAAAATACGTTATTTATCATATTTTGCCCTGTCAACATTACAAACTCATAAATGACTCAAAGCACTCAGTATTGTCATAATACATTATAAACAATATGCAACCATCTTTGTAAGGTTAACACATTACCACTTTGCTAAGCAAGGCATCCATATTTCATATTAAAAGAATTTGAATGTGCCATACTTCATATTCTCCTGCGTCTTCTTAGCAAACCAGTACCACATAGCAGTCTATGCCTTGTTTTTGTAAAGATATTTAACAAGACCATTAATTAGTCAACATGTGATACTTAAAAAAAGCTATTTACTGATGGTGTTCACATGATCATACATTATTTAAGAAATTATTCATCGTCATCATCATCTGAGTCTATCATGTCTACTTCTAGCTCATCCTCACTGGCTTGGTTGGTGCAGGTTTGTAGTTTGCACATGTGAGTGCACTTCAGTGAATTGCTCAGGCAGGTACATTCTGGTAGCTTGCATGAACGCAAACACTTACAGGAGAGCATGTGCAATACAACATCAGGTGCCGGAGCCCCACGCATCCACTGTATGTCCAGCGTCCCATCCTCATTTGTTGTCCAGCCAAAGCCATTAAGGGTTGGTACAAAGGGCTGGCTCTGTAGACATCTCCTCCAGATTGCAGCTTGGTAGTTGGCACGGAGAGCATGCATGAATAGACAGTCCTTACAAGGCGGGAGTTGACTGGATTCTAGCTCTCCACGTCTGGCACAGAATAGTTGAAATCTCATCTTGTTCACTTCAGTGATATGGGTGGAACTCAGATAGATACGACAGGTGACCTCTTGAAGTTTCTGGAAGAGTTCTTCAGATACCTCCCATGAGCGACCTAGCTCAGTGAATGCTTCTTGTGCTGTCTTGTCAGACTTTATCTGTTTGAAGGCAAACATCTTTCCTCGACCTGCAAATGCACTAACAGTGTCACAGCCTGTAAAGGGCATGCATACCTATCAAAGCCCCACAGACATTGGGTCCCAGTGAATGAGCCAACTTAGTTATATCAAGGAACCTTGTCCGGCTTTTTGTTCCACATTTCTGATACATGGGACATGGAATGTTATTGCTTACACTCAAGCACAAAATCAATACATCTGTGTCTTCAGCAGAAATGACAACAGCTTTGTATTCAGAGTTTGCTGCATGATGAGCATGGAGTAGCATACGAGTGTCAGCTTCTTCCTGTGATGATGTTAGGTCTGTGGACTCTTCACATTGGGCTGTAGTTAACTTAAAACAGTGTTTCTCACAGGTAACATACAGAACCTTATTCC
>NC_061088.1:48215366-48227866 GCF_015104395.2 Macrobrachium nipponense | reverse complement strand
TCTCACAAACACCAAAATAATACACAAGGAAGGCAACTACAATCGTTTATTGATATCAGAAGCAGTCAGCATCGCAATGCAACGTCCCAGCCTTAACATCCAACGTGAGGCAGACCGTTCCTTGCCCTCGTGTAGGAAGCAGTCCTTCAACCGCGTGGAACAAATCCCCAACACGCGGACAGGAGCGCACACTGACTTTCAGTGAATTAAACATATATGTAATTAATATATATATATATGTATAATGTGTATATAATAACTTACTTTCAACTTTTTTATATAATTTCTGTTGTTAACATATTTATTTATTTGTCTTATTTTATGTTTCACTATAGTCTTTTGTAAATACTTAAAACTAGGTATCTGGCAATTGTACTACCTTTCCGTCCTCATGACGTCACAAAACGCATGTAGGCTCATATTTGTATCAGTACGCTTGAAAACGTCAATAGTATAGGTTGACGAAACAGCTGTCGCGTGTAAAAATACTGGAGTAAATGGAAGAACCCCATTATGTGTCCATTAGTAACCTGAACAATGAAGTAAAGAAAATAATTAGAAAATATGAAGCAATTTCAAAAAAGCTGGTTAACAGTGAGAAAGCCATTCTATTCAATGAATGTTGTATATAATGTATATATATATATATATATATATATATATACTATCATATATATATATATAATATATTATATATATATATATATATATATATATATATAATAATATATAATATTTATATATATATAATATATATATATAATATAATCTATATATATATATATTATATATATATATATATATTATATATATTATATATATATATATATATAATATATCTTATATATATATATATATATATATAATATTTATTATAATATATATATTATATATATATATATATATTATAGATATATATAGATATATATATATATATATATATATTATATATATATATATATATATATATATATATTATAGATATATATATATATATATATATATATTATTAATTTAATATATCTATATATATATATATATATATATATATATATATATATTATAATTAAACATATTATAGTATATATATATATATATATATATATCATATATATATTTATATATATATATAGATATATATATATATTATATATATCTTATATATATATATATCTATAATATATATATATATATATATATATATATATATAAAAATAATTCAGCAAACGAGGTGAGCTGGACTGAGCTGACCTTCATCAAAGAGAAGTCACACAAGTTATGAAAACTATATATTGCAAATTATAACACCCAATCCTTTGATATCCCATTTTTCCCAATCTAGGACGTCGCCATTGCAAAACAGGACTGAAATCACGGGCAAAATGTGATAAAATCATAAAATGGGTGATAAAGCCCAAACAAAAGAGACAGTTATGGAGGTCAGGGAATGGAAAGGAAGGGTAGAGTGTAGGGATTTACTTTGCAACCTGACAAATTATGAAAGCAAAAACTAGAAGTACGAGTCTTAGCTCAATGAAGATAGAAAGCGCTTGCCATTATAATACACTTTGAATAGTCTTCCGTTTGGACGAAACACGGGCAAATTCCCGAGATGTAGCCGCGGTTTTTTGCCATGCCCCAAAGTTAGTTTAGGTTAAGTTAGGGTGAGTTTGCTTAGGGTAGTTCTAGGAAACACTGATTGTGGAATTTTGGTGTGGGAAACATAATGAGATTATTTTCAAGAAGATTCTACCGTTAGTTTTTAAGATATGGTGTCCCACTTTTTTAGGGAAGGGAAGCTACCTACTAGGTATAGTTCAGAGCTCCGCAACAGCAATAATTTTATAATTTTCTTTACCGATGATATATGTACTAGTTCGGATAGTTTTTTATCTATGAGTAGTTGGTTAAGTGAATGTGTAAATAACCCTTCATCTTCAAAGGGGTTTCCATTTTAAGAAAGAAAGTCTTGCTGACAGGACAGAACTGCTTCCTATGGAAGGAACAAGTAATTGAGTTAATCAAAAGTTGGCTCTCATCTGTAGGGGAACCATGAAGTTAAGGAAAGACTGTCTTTCTAATTTGGAAACTTTTTTCCCCCTCGAGGGCTTGTTTATTCAGTGCTGGATAATTAGTGAACTTTGGCCTTTAGGCGATCTTTTTGTCAGTAACACCTTTAAGCATAGTTACAAATCGCATTTTTGCAGCATATTTTAGCGTATTGCCGCCAATTTTGTACATAGTAGGGTATATTATTTTTCATATTTGTGTACAATGGAAGCTGCGTAATTTGGATAAGTTCTATTATTTTTCCAGTTTGAGGTAATTTGTGAAGGTAGTCGTGTAAATAAAATAATTATTGGTTTCTCAATCAAAAGTTTGGCGGCAAGATGTCGAAGATGCCGGTATATGTGATTATTGGACGCAACGATTAGTTCCGAGAACTATTTTCTGCTTTTTATATTTTTCTTTTGTTTAAATTACATTGAATTTTATAGTATATGATTATCTACTGAAATCGTATTCTTACATTTAGGCATATTTCTGAAGTAGACTTGGAAATGACACAATAGCTGCATTAGTACTAAGAAAAAGAAGTAGAAAAAAAAGAACAGGATGAAAAATATCCTTCCTTTCTTCTCAAAACATACGACCACTTTGTTCGCCTTTCTCCAGGCCATTAAGTTAGGTGATACATCGCCATAGTTAATTTTCTTGTCTTGATAGCCGAACTTTTATAGCTTCATGACGGATGAAATGATGGGGGACTTTTATTTCAATCCCAAAATATTTTTACGTAAAACTGATGTAATTTGTCAACTAGGATTATAACTTTCAACTTTTTTTAATGACGATGCTCAAAAGTTTCAAGGAGGCAATTAGCTCCCTAAAACCTCGTATTACGTTGTTAAAGGATATCTACTGTGCATTTCAGGGCAGTGTCTAATTGAGTTTCGTCGATAAAATCTCACCAAAACATCGGATATGGCTCGAATTTTGGAAATAGCTATTTGAAGCCACATCCTAATTGGCAAAAATATGCAGTGATGTCTAATTTTGATAATTAAGGCACTTATCAGAGTAAATGAAAGAAATTTAAAGGGAAACTTAGCTAAATATAGCAGGCTCGTATATAGAGACTAGTATAACGTCATTAGTAAAGACCCTCCCACTCATAGATACTGTAGTGACGTACGTTACTATAGATACCCCGCCCATATACTTTATGAATGAAGACTCAGATGTTGGTAGTAGTAGTAACATTAGTATATGGAATTCTTAATTTGTTTCACACATTCAAACTCCCAAGTAGAGTACAATTCATTAAGTGAGAAAATTAATTTTGTAATACAGTTCCATGGCGCAATCCAAGTTTCCGTTGATTTGAAATATGCACCAAGTCTTACACAGTCTCTGTGAAAACCATTGTTTTCCTGCAGTTTCAAGGATACTAGAAGTACCTTTCTGATACCAGCGAAATTTACCAAACGGTCTTAGTGTCTATGTGGATAAAGACCAATGAATAAAAATGCACTATTTAACATACTTTCTTTTTCTTAGGCACACGGCCACGTAAAGTGTTCATAATGATATTATAAATCATAATGATAATAATTACATTAATATTCATTACTGTTATTATCATTATTCTTGTTAATAATATTATAATCATCATCATTATTGTTATTATTCATACTTCAACATCAGGGAAGAGGGTGATAAATACATATGCCGCATATATACACATACATAGACAAATATTGTACATACATAAATGGGTAAATGCATATACACAAATATATATATATATTATATATATATATGTGTGTGTGTGTGTGTGTGTGTGTGTGTGTGTGTGTATTTGTGTGTGTATGTGTGTGTGTAAGGAGGTCAGTAGAATAAGCAAATTGTTAAAAATGGTCGTTGCAATTAATCAGTGAGATAGTTTATTAGTCAAGCAAATTCGGCCATTTGTTATTCTTGCTCTGAAAAGTTAGAAATACCTTGATATAAACAAAATATTTGTATACATAACTCTTTTCCATACTCGTCATTCTAGTATAATCCCTATAAAGGTCACCTTTGTCCTCATGTCTAAATCGTTTGGTGTTTGTGTATCTCCTTATTAAACACTTACCCGTTAATAAATAGCTTATGACGCATAGGATTCTTTCTTAGTTGCATAATACAAAAAACAGGCAACACGAAAGCAGTCTTGAAGCCACGAAGACAATTTGATCGGCTTATAGGTGAAGCTGCAGTCACGTATACCCTGGCTTTGACCAAAGACGATCGGCTGCCCTCGCCCTGTTGTCGGCGGTGTTTCCTGTCATGTAAGGTTACCAGGGTAAAATATCGTACCAACCACCTCTAAATGATCGTATTTTCATTTCAATTTGATTATATTTCACTAATTCTAAAAGTCTTGTATAGCTGATAGTCAAAAGGTAAATAGAAATAGTGTTATAACTGTTATGTATTCCTAGAGCCAACATAAAACTGTAAAATGAAAGTAGTGATATTACCATATGTATATTTACCAAATCCTCTTACTATGATATTGGCATATGTATATATACCAAATTCTTATTTATTACCGTGGTATCACCAATGGAAAGCGTAATATTTTTGTCATTCTCAACAGTGATTTGCCTAGCCTTTCCTTTAATACTTATTCTAAAAGAGTGTTAAATATTTGTGATTCACGCAACTGGATACCCTGCTATTACGTCTGTTGCCATAGTTTACGTCACAACAAGCCTCTCTCAGGGTGCCAACTAAATTTAGCTAAGTTTTCCCTTATATTTCTTTGATTTACTCTGATATGTGCCTTAATTAGCCACATTAGACAATACTGCATATTTTTGCCAAATAGGCCGTCGTTTCAAATAGCTATTTCCAAAACACGATCCATACCAGATACTTTGGTAAGATTTTATCGACGAAAATCGATTAGACACAGCCCTGAAATGCACAGTAGTTTACATTCTTTTTAATTTTATATATAGTAAGCGTCTGTTCGTTCTGATATACTTATCCATTTGTTATCATTATTCTCAATTTTCTTATTTTCTGTTTAGTAAAGAGCTTTCTCAGCAAGATAACAGAATTTCCCTTAATGATCCTCATTACTATCATTTCCTCCTCAGTGCTCATATTCCTGAAACATGATGTTTCTTTTGAATGACCTCATGACAATTAACATATCACTCTGTTCATGTTTTTGCTGAAAGAAAAAGATAATTCCCAACCAAGACGTGCTATGATAATTATTCAAGACTGCCAATAATTTAACTTCCAATGATGAGCGAATGAGAGGATTCTACAGGAACATCCCTTAATTCGACGCCCAGATTGAGCCCATAAAGGGATGACTTTCCTTAATAGTATTTTCACTATTACGAATAACAATTTTAAAACGCCTGATCCTCGGATTAAACTATTAGCTGCTGCTGTCAAAAAGATTCCCATTCTCTTTTCTTTTCAAAAGACAAGCAAGTAAACCGTATGTCCATCCTTAGCCTTTTACCCGGGTTCGGTGACCACTTGATGATTGCCTCTCTCATCTTGGAACACATACAAAACTTCAGTACTCCCAAGCGTCCAGAGGTACTTTCCAGGGTCTACCACTAAACCGATATCGCCCTATGGCATATCACGTAAAACCTGCACAGCGTCATTAACTAGGAAGCATCTTCTTTTATTTCACTATCACCTTGAAACTAGTAATCGACTTAACCTTTGTTACCTGACATCGAGTAATATTTAGACTGAAATGCATTAATGAAATCGATGTTGATTTATAAATTTTTCTTGACCTCACTCGATCAGTTTATGCATATTGACGTCGTTTCAAATTTTCATCTGTGTGTGTGTGTGCGTGTGTGTGTTTGTTAATTGATTAATACGCGCCATCTGAAATAGTCGGTTAATTTTTTGCAACTGGTAGAAATATTATATTAACTTTCCTTAGTATTTTCCACAGAGAAACATCAGAAGTACCTCCAAGACATGCTTTCAAGAAAGCTCTAGAGGGTGACTGGCTGCAATATGAGGCAGGCATTTGCGAGTTTAAAATTGGAGAGTACCCAGCAAAGCAAACTTGGAATTCTCTACCACAAATTTGTAAAAGATCACGCGCAAATTTTCATATCTGGATTTAAATTTGGAATTCAGAATGTTTCTTAGCCTGTTTAACGCACAATATTGATCATACGTAAATAGTATATCTCCAAAAGAAAACAAAAACAAAAAAAAGTATAATTTTTAGTTCTGTTTATCTTAATTTTCTCCAAATATATAAATATATATATATAGATATATATATAGTATATATATATATATATATATATAATATATAATATATATATATAAATATATTATAAGGCAGCTCTTTCCGGCTGTGGTTGTCCGGAGTCCTAAAGCAAAACTTGTTAAAGAGGAGTCTGCTTCTAGGCATTTGGCAACAATACTCGCGAACAGCGCTCCAGGGTCTTACCCATTTAATAATGCTACACTGGTCCATCGTATTCATAAGAATTGCATTCAGAACAAGAAACATTTCTGCCATAAACCTCTCTTAATTAAGAATAACATTCCCTCAGGAACATCTGGCTGCCTGCCAAGTGTGTTGCAACAGGTTACATACAGGCAACTTCTTCCGGGCCTCCATTAGAAGATTACTCAGCCCCGGGCCAAGGGAAATTGTGGTAATGTCCTGAGTTGAAGCAACTGGGAACAGATGCCACATACTGCTACAATTTTACAAGAGATAGCTGTCATACATCACTATGTAGTATAAGGAAACAATACCATATAATATTATCTCGGTTATCATGAATATTTGGTTAGAACTGGATGTTTTTTAAATCCTTTTATACTATACAATAAAACTTTGCTATAGTCCTTTAGAAGCAGCAATAATCAGGGCTCTCACATAAAACTGAAGGATGAAATCATCGTATATAATATAAAGAACACTTATTCGCATGCACACATGAAGCACGCATATATCTGTTTTTGTAACGTACATTCTACCTATCACAAGGGGATTTGCCATTTGAAATTTGGTCTTCATGATAGTAGGAACTGACATCAACGCAGACATTCAAGTAGTCTAGAACTGGAGCATTTTCATGGAAAGTCTTATCTTTCAGAACATTTGTAGTTCATAAGAGACTATCTTTAGGGCTGTGAATGTCTGTTGCCCTCAAAGCGTAATTATTTAAATGAGTTCATAAGAGCTTTCATCTGTAATATCTTTCTTATTTCAAGGAAAAAAGGTTTTTAGTAGGAAACGTTAATTTCTTTTCGCAGGAGCAGTAAGTCGGTGAAATTTGGAAAATTGAGGTCACTGGGACATTGCTCTACCAGTAACTCTTAGATCATTGGTTTTTAACCAGGTTTGAACGCAGGTGCGAAGCCAGTTCGTAAGGGGTGCAAGGATGCCTATGAATAATTAAAGCAACGTATATCTTTATATAAGCATGTTATTTTTTTCTGCAAAAATATTAGATATAATAATAATTTCATAATAATAATAATACAAATTTGATATGGAGTTGTAGCTTGAAATTAAGTACGCCATTTTTTTAGTGAATAAGGTGAAAATAAAACCAGCAGCTGAGTTGCATTATTTCCCCCTAAAGCAGAGGTTCTTGACATTTTTCGATATATGCATCCTTTCAAATCAGCAGTTAGTTCTCTAACCCCCTGAATTGCTGAAATAATAATAATAATAATAATAATAATAATAATAATAATAATAATAATAATAATAATAATAATAATAATAATAATAATTATTGTTATTTATGGTTTCATTTTTCGTATTGCACTTCCTACATATGGGAGAGATGTTATTTCCATCTATCGTTCTTTGAACATATCTGGTTCTTAGGGCCTGATCTTGTGCCGCTGTTATCATTCCTTCAGTTTCATTCTTTAGCTCTCCCCTCTGTAGCCATTGCCATGTGTCATCGCTGGCTAGTTCTTTAGTCTGTCTCATGTATTGTCCGTGCATTGGTTTGTTGTGCCAGTCCTCTGTTCTGTCTGTCATTCTCCTGTCTCTGTATATTTCTGGGTCTTCGTCTACTTTTATTAGTCCTTCTTCCCATGCACTCTTTAGCCACTCGTCTTCACTGGTTTTCAGATATTGCCCCAGTGCTCTGTTTTCGATGTTGACACAGTCCTCTATACTTAGTAGTCCTCTCCCTCCTTCCTTTCGTGTTATGTATAGTCTGTCCGTATTTGCTCTTGGGTGTAGTGCTTTGTGTATTGTCATATGTTTCCTGGTTTTCTGATCTATGCTGCGGAGTTTTCTGCCTTCGTCCATTCCACTATTCCTGCGCTGTATCTGATTACTGGCACTGCCCATGTGTTTATGGCTTTTATCATATTTCCGGCGTTGAGTTTTGACTTGAGTATCGCCTTGAGTCTCTGCATATATTCTTTCCTGATCGTGTCCTTCATCTCTTGGTGTTTTATATCCCCTCCTTCCATTATTCCCAGGTATTTGTATCCTGTCTCATCTATGTGTTTGATGTTTGCTCCCATCTGGTAGCTTATCCCTTCAGTTCTCGTTACTTTGCCTTTTTGTATGTTGACTAAGGCGCATTTTTCTATTCCAAACTCCATCCTGATGTCCCCAGATACAATCCTTACAGTCTGGATTAGGGTATCTATTTCCTTGATGCTCTTACCATACAGCTTGATGTCGTCCATGAACATCAGATGGTTGATTCTGTTGCCTCTTTTCTTGAGTTGGTACCCGGCATCCATCTTCTGTAGTACTTTTGTCAATGGGTATTCATGGCTACTGCGAAGAGTAGTGGGGATAGTGAGTCGCCCTGGAAGATCCCTCTCCTGATATTAACCTCTGCTAATCTTATTCCAGAGCTTGTAAGTATTGTATTCCAGTTGCGCATTGTATTTTTGAGGAAGCTGATGGTGTTTTCCTCTGCCCCATATATTTTCAGGCATTCTATTAGCCATGTGTGTGGTATCATGTCGAAGGCTTTCTTATAGTCTATCCATGCCATAAACCACATAGCAAGCGAATGCCCGGCACTTGCACAGAACCAGTACAAAAAGAGGCATGATTCAGTAGCAAAAGCCCTCCACTGGAGCCTGTGCAAGAAACATCAGCTACCTTGCAGTAATAAGTGGTACGAGCACCAACCTGAGGGAGTGATAGAAAACGATCACGCAAAGATCCTCTGGGACTATGGTATCAGGACGGATAGGGTGATACGTGCAAACAGACCAGACGTGACGTTGATTGACAAATCAAGAAGAAAGTATCACTCATTGATGTCGCAATAACCATGGGACACCAGAGTTGAAGAGAAAGAGAGGGAAAAAATGGATAAGTATCAAGATCTGAAATAGAAATAAGAAGGATATGGGATATGCCAGTGGAAATCGTACCCATAATCATAGGAGCACTAGGCACGATCCCAAGATCCCTGAAAAGGAATCTAGAAAAAAGTAGAGGCTGAAGTAGCTCGGGCCTCATGCAGAAGATGTGATCCTAGAAACGGCACACATAGTAAGAAAAGTGATGGACTCCTAAGGAGGCAGGATGCAACCCGGAACCCCACACTATAAATACCACCCAGTCGAATTGGAGGACTGTGATAGAGAAAAAAAAAAAAAAAAAAAAAAAAAACAAAAAAAAAAAAAAAAAAAAAAAAAAAAAAATTATTGTTATTATTATTATTATTATTATTATTATTATTATTATTATTATTTATTATTATTATTATTGTACTTAGGAAGCAGACACTCTCTCAAGCATACTTTATCAAAAGTAATGGCTACTTCAGCAGTGTTACACTTGTAGAGATTCTTCTCTATTTTCCGCGCCGCTAAGGAGGTCAAGGCGGCTGCAGGACTTACAGCATCGCAACCATCAACCATATATATATATATATATATATATATATATATATATATATATATATATATATATATATATATATATATACATACATATATATATATATATATATATATATATATATACATATGTATATATATTAATATCTAATTCACACTACCTCAGAATAATTATATTTTCATATATGTTAACTGAAGGGGAATTTTTAGTTGATAATAATTTCATCGCCTCCCGAGCGTGAACCTTGGAACCCAGAAATCAGGATGTACAGTGATGCGCCTTTAACCACAAAGCTACAACGAGAGGATATAAGTTAATGTCGCCTCTCACCTACAAATCCTTGTTGTGCTCTGGGGTTCGTTGTTTTAGAGTCGGGCGTCAACCCTCCTCGACCTAGACAACTGTGTCAGGTCGCATGTAGCCAATTTATGAGTCCGATCACATTACCGCGATGCATATATATGAATTAAGCTACAATTGTTCTTTAATATCTCGTTCCCTTTACCTCAGTATTAATATATTTTCATATATGTTAATTGAAAGGACATTTTTAGTTGATAAAAATTTCGTCGCCTCCTGGGCGCGAACCAAGGAACCCAGAAATTAGGACGGACAGTGAAGCGCCTTTAACCACAGAGTTACCACGAGACGATAAGTTAACGCCGCCTCTCATTGCTCTGTCTGCACCGGCATTCGGACCGAAGTTTACTTTAGAAATAACGAAAAACAGTGACTGTAGATCTTTGTTTCTAATAGTAGGTGCAGGTTTGATTCCTTCGATGTATGAATGACATATCTTATTTGTCAGTTTTCGTAATATGCAATTTTTTTCTTTATTTTTGACTAAAGCTGACAAATCCAATTGTTTTGTAGTAATGGATAAAATTAGTTGTGGATAAAATGGAAAACTTGTTATCTGCTTCTAATACTTACAAAAGGCCACGGAAAAACCCATTAGCTGATGTCATAAAAAGTTTCAGTTATAAAATAAAATGTATACTAAAGGAATTCAGTTCAATAAAAGAGAAAGTGACGGCGATCGGCCCATCTTTACCTTACATGTAGGGATTAATCAAGACCCATAAAAGAGACTTCCTATTCGTCCCATTATCAGTTCAACCAGTTCTATTAGCTATAAACTTTCTAAATATCTAGTTAAATTACTATCACCTACCCTGGTTACTATTTCAAATTTCCAATCGCAAAACTCTGTTAATTTCTGTGCTAGACTCTCCCATATTGATTTATCCAGTACTGACAAATTAACCAGTTTTGATGTTACATCTTTATTCACTAAAGTTCCTATTGAAGAATTACTTCAATATTTATCACAACATTTGGACTCTAGAATTACCTAATAATGTTATTATTAATTTGGTATCCCTTTGTATAGAAAATTGTAGATTAACTTTCAATGATAATTCCTATGAACAGATATTTGGTATGGCCATGGGTAACCCTTTCGTCACTCTTGTCTAATATTTACATGTAATTTTTTAAATCTAGACTTATACCAAGAAATTTATTTTTTAATGTATTTTAGGTTAGATATGTAGTAGGCGATTGGTTTTTATTGTAAAGGAAATTGTAAATATTCCTTATTTATTGTATACAATTAATAATCTTGTACCATCCATAAAATTCACAATAGACTATGAAGAAAATAATTGTATACCATTTTTTTATGTTTTAGTTATTAGAAATAACAGCAATTTTAGTTTTAAAATATAACGGAACCTACTAATAACTTGTCATATATTCAATTTTACTCGAACCATGCTAAACAAATTAGGATGTGAACATTTTCCAGAGCTCTTAGGATTTGCAGTCTGGAATCTTTAGAAGACGAGCTTAAAATTGTTTATAAAATAGGAGATTCATTATGTTACCCTTCATATTATTTGGAACTTCGTAAACATAAAGCAAAAAAGACGCATTACAATTCAATCAGTATTAACAAAGAATTTAAGAATATTCTCTGTATACCATTTCATCCCAAATTCATTCCTGCTGTGCCTATTTTAAAACTATTGATATTAAATTAGTATTTAAATATAATAATATTTTGAGAAATAAAGTAATTAAGATTATAGCCCTACAAATTCAAATATTATTGTATACAATGTTCCTTGTAAAGAATGTAATAAGATTTATGTTGGACAGACTTTTAAAGGGCTAAATGTAAGATGTTCTCGTCACAAATATCCCAATTCAAGAGGATTAACTATTAATGGCATTGCGAATCATTGGCTTAAGACAGCCCATGCTGTTAACTGGGATAATTCCTCGATAATCTGAATGGTCAAGGATCACCGAAAAAGGAATCTATTGAAGTCCATCTTTATCGAAGGGACGGCAACAAGTAACTTAAATATCCACCCAGGATTATACCTTGATGCTCATTCCTTATCTCTTTTGCTCAAAGAACATGCCGCCCAGATTAATAAAATTATACCCCGCCCCCTCTTTCTGATTTTGTATATAAAGACCTGCCAACTTCTTTTATATTCAGTGTGAACTTGAAAATGTAGAATATACAATGAAAGTACTTGTTCTAAGTCTCTATTTCATTTACCTTTCTACCGTGGATTTAAGGATA
>NC_061088.1:48206141-48208641 GCF_015104395.2 Macrobrachium nipponense | reverse complement strand
ACTTCTGCAGTTTAAGCTTTCTAAGAAAGATATTTATCTTTTTTTTTATATATATATTTCAACAAGTTGGGTACACCAATTAATTTAAAATTTAGAGCCATCAGACAAAATAACTTTAATATCTTCGAGATAATCAACATTCTCCTTGGCTTACATATCACTATGTTATCATTTTTACCTAATCTCCTGAGAATTTCAGAGTCCTCCTTTATGAAGTAAGTGAACCACTTCACCCGAGTTTTCTGTAATTGTCATGTAACCGCGATGACAGCTTCTTTTGGAGATTTAAATTACCATAATTGTTATTCTCAAGTCTCTGATAAAGTACCTTGAATGGAAAATAAAAGTAGGCATAATTGGCTCGATGTGAAGGTAAACGGAAATCTAATTCAAGTGACAACCAAAATTACTCTCTCTTTGAGAAAACATTCTTTGAGTAGTTAAAAATACATGAATGTCCATTATCTAAAGTAGGCGTACAAATTTCCAGAGATTTTAATTTCCTCTGGGGGCGGGCTTGAATATCATTGACATATTTGTTAATACCTTTTAAAAAAGCAGCTTTTTAAAAGTAATCAAATCGATCATTTATAACAGAGAAAATACTTGTTCCGGTAGTTGTTGAGACGTCCCTCGAAGTCCATCCGAAGTACGTTGTTTACAGGATAATTTATTTAATACGCGTACCTAACTGCCTGTCTGACTGGACCACTCTTCCTTGAATATATATATATATATATATATATATATATATATATATATATATATATATATATATATATATATTATATATATATATGTGTGTGTGTGTGTGTGTGTGTGGTGTGTGTGTGTACGTTTGCATGTGTGTTTTATTTTGATAAGTATTGTTAATGAAAACACCGAAACAGAATTAACTATTGAGCTATATAAATATAAACACATTACAAATTATCTACTGGTATTTAAGGATAAGATTTTAAATCTTCTTATATCTGTATTTCTAATTTACTGAGAGTGAATCTGGAAAGGTTTCGACTCTTGTAGCTACCTTCTCATACATCAAGCTAGATGTACTGGATATTAGCTTGCATTATATGTACGCCTCAAATCCTTCTCTAGCACAGGTGTCAGTGACCATAGTAGTGGTGCCGCCAGCAGGTTTTCGGTTAACTGATTACTTTTCAACGATTAGGAAATCTGTTAATGGTTGTCTGCAAATCAGCCCCCTTCGTTTGTGGACGATCAGCTCCCTGCTCTTAAGCAGCAGCAATTCCCATCCTAGTGGGAAACAAATCCTCACGCCACCCATATGAAAGTCGAGAAATAGATTAATAGTTTGATTTAATTACTTTTTATTTAATAGAATCATTCATGTATCGCTTTGTCTGAGTACCTTTACCGCAAAGATCTTTCTCCATCAAGACTGGGGTCAAGGTTACTCTGCTCATCAAAGACTAATCTCAAAAGAATTTCATAATAAGAATTATCTGCAGCTCAAGCCGCTGTAAATATAACCGAGTCTTACTCTGATGCCAATATCCTGCTCAGAAATATCTTTACTTAAGCCTGCTTAGTAGGATACGTAACCCTTGGAAAGCTAGCTGATACTGAGACAGAGAAACTAAAAGAGTGAAGGAGGACTGACATTCTGATATATAAGTTTAGTCAGCACCGTGGGACTGAGTTGAGCTCAACGGTATTTGCTGTTCTTTTGTATTTAACTTCAAATCCTGTTTGACGCCCAACGTTGCTTCTTCGACCCTTTATTGTTCCTGCGTAATTGAGCTTTCCATGACGATACCGCTTTGTGTAATACTTGTTAAAACTTGCTGGAAATACGCATATTTTTTTCTTTGTATATCGGAAGGCGCGGGAAATATTAAATGAAACGGAATAGGGTGACATTTAGACCATCAGCGAGTGTCTAATATCAGCTGGAACATTCACGATTCACAGCGGGTTTGACGCGCTTTGGAGAGACTGAGAAGGTAGACAAAAAGGGGAAAGCGACTGACATGTCTACCAATTTCAATCTGCTGGCAGTCGCTTTGAGAAAGTGGAATCACGTAAAAAATTGTAAAACCTTATAGTTTTTTTGATTCGGGTTCTGTCTGGAACACTCGCAAACCCCGTTTTATTCACATTCTGAAATAATCGCCCTTCGATTAAAGTGGAATTTTACATTTTTCCATTTTGAACTGAATTGAATATAGAATATAGGCGAAAGGCCAAGCGCTTGGACCAATGAGGTCATTCAGCGCTGAAACAGAAATTCCCAGTAAATGTTTGAAAGGTGTAACAGGAGGAAAACGTCGCAGTTGTACTATGAATCAGTTGTTAGGAGAGGGTGGAAAGTCAGATGGAAGAGAGAGAATATAAAAGGAGGTACTGTAAAAGGAACGAAAGGTGTTGCAGCTAGGGACCGAAGGCATGGTAAAAAGAACCTTAATTTTTGCCTACAATGCACCGCCTGAGGTGCACTGACGATAGTAGCCCATTTTGCCTTCGCAATTCATAT
>NC_061088.1:48188641-48201141 GCF_015104395.2 Macrobrachium nipponense | reverse complement strand
GAAGTAGCTCTAAATCATGTGGCAAATTAAAACATTATGAACTAGTATATACCAGTATTGTGTGAAGATCCGACCTCTGGTGTTGTAGATCCAAGCTGTTTCTGTCGTCACCCTTGCGTGAAGTTGGGAATTATCTAAAGTCATCGTGTATCTGTATTTAAAAAGTCTACATGATCATAGCACAACTAAAGTCTTGCCTTAACACACGAATCTGTTATCAACTAATATACCTAATCTCATAGTCAATTATTAAAAATTCCTCACTAAAATAAAACATGATCTATACCCACTGAATCGTCGTAGCTAATCCTATATCTGACAAATATACTATCAAAAACCCCCTTAATGCCTATACAGCAAAACCCCTGTAATGTTTATACAATTAACCTCCATCTAATATAATTCTGAATGTCCCTCCTATCTTGCATATACCCAGATAAATTCTACCTCCTTTCTATAATGGAAATGCTATGTAAATCTTAACTCCAATTATAACTTTTCCCACTACAAAATGTATACGGAGAAAAAAAAAATATATAATTCAGAGCTTTTCCATATAAAACGCAGTATGTATTGTTACGGAATTTGCTGCCGCAAGATATCCTATTAACCTCAAATATACCCAAAAATTGTCCTCGAAAAACGTAACTCATTAATGATACTGACACATGTATATAAAACTGCAATAACCACCTATTTGGGATATAAAACACAGAAAACCACAATTCAACAATTATATACTGCCAAACATAACTACTGGTGAATATAAAAATATAACACCTTCATAGGGACCCATAAAACCACAATGCAGTAGTGCCACCCCTAAGAGCCATAGTACCAAAAGAACCACAATACCCACCTCTTTGGCTCCTAAAACCACAGTCCACCACCAAAAATTATAACCACAAAGAATCCACCACCAAAAATTCGCTAACACATATAGCCACGAAAAATTCAGCCCCAAAAATTATAGCCACAAAAAATTCAGCGCCAATAAACCCATACCGCCAGGGATCACCACACGGACCTGTTATAATATTTCTTAGCTTAGTAGAAATGTGCCATACTTTCCACCCCGTTTTTCCTCGGGAAATAATTACCTCTGGTTTTTATGCCAAGTCGCCACAATTTGAGCATAAGAAAAATAGTAGAAGAAATGACAGAGTAAAAAAAAAAACATTACATTAAACTGACAAATCACATTTCACCGTCAATTTGCGAAAAGGTCTACTTGGTATCGGATATGACCCTAATTTGCAGGAAGTTATCCTTGCAGGTTTGCAAGCATTGCATACTGTACAGTTTTCACAAAATTGTCCACATCTTTGCCCATATTTTCCCAAAAATATTTAGCATGCACTTCATTATACATTTTTTCTATCCCCAAGTGTGGACTACCGAACCTGCAATGTACTATATCCAAAACCACTGGAACTAGGACTTTCGGAATTACTATCTGTGTCATGTCTCCTTTACTTTCACTAGTCCATAATTTATATTTAATTTTCCTGACCAACAGATTACCTTCTAATTATAAACCTGAAAAAGGTAACTTATAATGTTTCCTGACTAATTCCCATGTAAGAAACGCTTTTGCGTCTGCACGTCTGCAAAAAATTTCATCTTCATCCTGCCTTTGCTCTATGAGACTCATATCCCTATAGAATCACTAGTAATTAGCTAAACTTGAAATCCTTCTGTGTCATAAAAACTTCTACTAAGGGCATCCGCAACAACAATTAATTTGCCTCCTATATATATGAGCTTTGCATCGAAGTCCCTGATAGTTAAGAACCATTGAGCTCTTTTAGGTGGCAAATCTGGCTTATTAAAAAGATCCAATAAATGCTTGTGGTCTATAAGACTTCTACTTTATTCCCCATCAGTAACATTTTAAAATGAAACAAACTTGATACTATTGCAAAGGCTTCTTTATCTATGGTAGCCATTAATCTTTCATTGCTGCCCTTTGTCCTAAATTTCCTGCTATAAAAAGCAATGGGATTGAACCTCCCATCAAATTTTTGCATAAGGCAAGCACCAATACCCTCTTGACTGGCATCAGTCACTAATGTGAATGGTTTGCTGAAATCTGGAAATTTCAGAACTGGGAAATTTATTAACGCGTCCTTAGGTTTCTGAAAACTATCATTTTGGGGTTTTCCCCAATGAAATTGAATGTCTTCCCACAATATATCTGTTAGAGGAGCTGCTATATTAGAAAACCCTTCCACAATCTACGGAAGTACCCCGCCATACCTAGGAATGACTTAATTTCTTTCTTTGATCTCGGGGTGCAAAAATATGTGATTTGCTTTTTCAAGAATGAACCCTTAGCTAGCTTAATTTTCAACCTTGCTAATCTAAGTCTCCTAAGTTCTTCCCTAAGGACTTCCAGGTGTCACACGATCGAGTCTGTTTCAGTTAATATGTCATCCATGTATACAAAAACATTTTTACCCAATAACCCGTGCAAAACTGTGTTTACCAACCCGGTAAAGGTCATCGGACTGGCCGATAAACCGAGCAGCATTCGCGTAAATTCAGTGTCCCTTTGGCACTGAAAAGGCCGTATATTCCTTATTTTTCTCACTAAGAGGGACCTGCAGAAAACCCTGCGCTAAATCAATTGAGCTATAAAAGATCTGGTATGCATGCGACCGGATGATGGTCAGGGATTGTTTTTTCATTCAAACATCTAAAATCAATGCATACTCGGATAGAACCGTCCTTCTTAGGCACTGCTAACAGATGAAAGATGTATGGAGACACACTAGGTCTAATGATTTTTTTCAAAAAATCACAGCACGCTTAATTTTCAAGATTAAGAGTTCATTTTTGACTCCTTTTTTTTCGTTGCCTGAAGTTTAGTATGCAACCATCAGGAATGAAAAAAAGATATCAATATCATATACTTAAAACTCTGGACTTAAGTTTAAATTAACTATATTTACATTTAAATTATGTGTAGCTCCAGAAATTAATGGAAGGTGGTTGACCGGAGGTCCACCGGAAACGTGGCTGGGAAATGACCCCCCAGACACAGGGATATTTTTTGTGCAAAGAGGGTTATTTAAATGCAAGAGTTCCCAGGGTTCCCAAATTTCCTCTCACAACCAGACACAATATTTGTCTGGAAAGAGATTGCATTCTAGCATCAGTACTAAGGTGATGGACACGTGGGAAAACATTACACATTACTTGCTCTTATTATTTCAGATCAATGCTCACTTACAGGGGGATAGAATGACTGGGAGCTTATACAGTAAGGAATACTATGTTGCTTAACTAGGATATGTTTAATATCACTACTAGCATCACAAGGGGAATTAATCACAGCATTGAACCAAAATTGAGGAGTGAGAAACTAAGCCAAGAAAAGAGTAAGTTGCCTTAGAAGAATGAAGCGAAATATAGACAAAAGGCAAAAACGATCCTCCGACTCCACTAGAAATTACTCTCACAGTGGCTGGAAATCTGTGGCCTTGTTGTCCTCTCATTTACTGATTGATGTGTGCATTATGGAGGTAAAGGAACATATGTGGGGTCCTCAGAGGAGCAGGGGACCAAAAAGAGGGGAAGTGGTGTTCTGCAGGTAGAGGCGTCTGAGCACTGGGATACTCTTTAGGACTTCTGAGAGGGAGCTACTGTTGCCTCCTCCTTTTACAATCTCTGCATCAAGGTGCTCCGCCTCCTACATGATATCTGTGGAGATTAATTCCAGGCAGCCAACAGGAATAGAGGGGGTTTAGAGAGAACAAAAGCTTTCAGTTTTAGAGGGGCAGCTCGAGAATGTATGAAATTCTTTATAAAAGGGTATTATTTTACTTGGTTCTGGCTTAAAATCCTGAACACCTCCTCATTCCAGAGGACATTTCAACTCTAGGTGGGTTGGAATGGACAAGACAAGCCAGAAACAAGGACAAATGATAAATATAAATCCCTGAACCTTCTATACTCCCTTGAATGGACTTTTGATAACTCTACGGATACTAATTTTCCCATTTTTGGGTGTTAATTGACAGGCAGAGAATTTAGAATAATTTAATTCTTGAAAATTAATGAATCAAGAATATTAAAGAATAGAGTGTGACATGACTAAAGAGACTAACTAACAATTTGCTGTAGCATCATAAAGTAAATATTTTTTTTTTTACTCTTAAAATGTAATGTCACACTAGGAATGACTGTTGAAATGAACAACAATAATTAATAGATAAATTAACTTAACCTACAGGGTTAATAATATACTTAATTCTATTATGTATAATAATGTCAGTTTATTTTTTAAGGCAACACATACTATTAGTTTGCCCCGATGGGGCGATATGATGCGTCATAGGGTTTTTAAGTAACTTCGTCCTGTGCCATTAGAACGACACATAACAGTATTAATTTCTCTGTTGGGAATATTAGTGTAAATTAACATGGATAGAATCAAGAAAGTAAATCTCTGTACAGGAGGAAATAAAATTACATGAATGTAAGTCTTACCAGAGACATTGACAATTACACACACAAAAATAAAAAAAAGGTTATATAGAGCCCAGGGAGGAACATTAAATCAGCAATTAAATCAAAACAATTTATGAACGAGCCAGTCTCTTAGAATATAGCTAAAGTTATAGCATTTTTTGCTGACTAAAATTTTCCTAGTCGCATGGAGTGCTGAGTGTCTAGAATAGGGTAATGTGCAAATTGCATTTATGAACCAGCCTAGGGACTTAAAGGGACATATCTTTCCAGATAAGGCCAGAATTACAATGAAAATAGATGCCCAAACGCAATATTGAAGAGGAAAGGAAACTATGAAAGAGAAAATATAGGCATTAAAAAAATAGAAACAGTTACAAAAGGATAAGAATAAGTAAAAGCAGCAGAACCGGGCACTCTTCTCTGGATGGAGAGGGTCAGAATTCTCTTAACAATAGTGCAGAGAGGGATTATTGACTCTTGTAGGGTTTCTTAAAACCTAGACGCCCTTTTCCCTTCTTCCTTTGACCTCTACAAAGCCCTTTGGAGATGCCAGAGGGGCATTGGCTCCGGCTGCTGTGACAACAGGGGCACTAGCACTTGTCTCCGTGCCTAACACTGCATGGCTCAGTTCCTTGAGTTCTTTGGCCAAATAGGATTCGGAAGAGGCATTACTCCGGAACTGGTTAGCTGCTGATGAGGGGGAAGTGGAGGAGGTAATGGTATTCAGGATGGGCTCACAAGTTGGGATTACTGACTCCAAGGTGGTTTGCGAGGCCGCACCGTTGGTGGAGTGTCCACTATGGTCATGGGTGTCCTGAAGGATTCCTATTGGCTCTTCCTCGACTGCCGATATGGGTAGTGGTGCCAAGCCAGCAGAAGGAAAGCGACTGGGACAGAACTCTGGAAGCAAGACTCGAGTCTTGCCTAGGAACTGGCACTGAGGCCGTTCTGGGTGTAGTGAGAGGATTCGAAAGTGGCTCAACGTCCATGAGGGATGAAGCAAGGCACTGCCTGGCACCTTCAAGTGGCACTGGAATTTGTTACGTACAATTTATAGCTGCAAATGTCGGTACAAGAGTCAGATGATAGAATCGGCCTTGATTAAATAGCGACAGGTAATGAACATCTCAAATGGTGCATGGGATTCAGACGTCATTAATAATGTTTTCATTCAACCAACACTTAAGAAGATTGAAGTTGGATTATCAGTGTGAGTAGCCTAATTCGGCTTACCTGTGGATAGATCTCTTGGTATATATACCACCATTTTTGTATCTTTTCTCATTCATCTACACGCACACACACACGGAGACACACACACACACACACACACACACACATATATATATATATATATATATATATATATATATATATATATATATATATATATATATATAAATGGGAAAATGTGTCTGTTTGTTTGTTCCAAGTGAATGTCTAAACCAGTGAACCAATCATTATCAAATTTGGCACAGAGGTTGAGGTAATATAGGGTTCAAATATAGGCTAATTAAATTTTCTCATAAACATTTGTAACTCTCCCTGAAAAGTTATTACCTCTACCACCCCAGAATGTAACTTTTTGTATTTTTGGGTTGATTTGGTTAAAAGTGGAAATGTAGGCCATTGGTGCTAATTGTATTACTAAAAAGGATTATGAAGCTGTAGTCACAATAGGGAAGGGGGTGAGAAAGGTGTGGGAGAGGGGTTATATGTAAAAAAAAAAAAAAAAAAGCAGATTTAACTGCCTGATCCATAGTTTTCAAAGTCGCTGAAATGAATAGTGACACTCCTGATGATCTTCAAGTCCAAGTTCATCCCTGATAGGAAGTGGGTTGAGAAGCAGGTAGGAAAGTGGTGAGATGTAACAGTAACCAACAATTACAGACATTGCTGTCTAATCCATAGTTTTTGAGGTCGCTGAGAAGAATGGTGACTCTCCCAATGCCTCTCAAGACCAAGTTCAGCCTTAATGGAGAGGACTGATGAGAAAACGACAGTTATTAGTGTCTAATCCATAGCTTTTGATGTTCCTGAGATGACTGGTGACACTACTGATGCCCATTAAGTCCAAGTTCAGCCCTGATAAGAAGGGGGATGGGAAGGGGTGGGAAGGAGGTGACATGTAAAAATAACTGGAAACAACAGATATTAGTGTCTATTCCATAGTTTTAGAGGTTGCTGAGATGAATAGTGATACTCCCGATGTCCTTTAAGTCCAAGTTCAGTCCTTTGGAGGGATGTGAGAACGTGGTGACATGTAAAAATAGCTGAAAATGACATATATTTGTTGGGGCATATTTATTAGTTTTTTAAATTTTTAATTTTTTTTCTGGCCAACATTTTATTGCCCTTTAAAAGCCCCATCATTATTTGGTATGTATGTCTTTTTTTATTCTGTCATTAAGAGTGTAGGTGATTTTCTTAGAATTTTATTATGCTCACTTTTCAGTGGGTGATTGATGTTCAGTTTTTATTGTATTTTCAGAGGTTAGCTGTTAATCTTTTTTACCTTTAAAATTTTTAATAAGCTTTAGCTTTTCACCTTTGGTATCAGGTATCACTCACTGTTAAGATTGGCACACTGATTGCTATTTCATCTTCAGTGGCTTTATTTTTTGAAAACACCTATTAGAAGAAAAGTGTTTATTATTATTCTCTGGGTTACTATGCCAGCCCTTTTAGAGTGGCCATAACATATTTGGTCAACTTATTGTCAGGATATTCGGTCCTGTAAGGTGTTCTGGGTTGCTGTATTAATTGTAAGGATTGTTGGCTTAGGAGTGGCACCTCTTTAGGTATTATGTATTAGTCCTTGGAAATTGTTTGTTCAAAATATAGACTGCTGCTATTTTGAATGTAATCAGTGGAGAGGGTGACAAGACAGGCTGGTGGAGATGAATAGGGGCAAACTGGAGATGAATAGGGGCAAATCCTAGAGACAGGATTTGGGTAAACTGGGTGTGATCAAAGATAGAGATATATTCTATATGGATGAACATATTAAGAAGAGATGGAGAGAGAATTTTGAATAACTTTTAAATGCTGAAAATGAGAGATACCTGAGATACAGGATAGAGAAGTGAAGAGAGTATTAAGTGAATTAAAAGAATGGTAAAGCACTAAGTCCATTGTAGTTCCAAATTAAAATAATGAAATTACTAGGAATACAGGGGGAGAAATGGATGCTAAATTAAATCTTAAACACGGTTGTGGGGAATAGTAGCATCAACATAGTCATGGGGTATATTGAACCCCATTTTGGTTAATAAAAAAAATGGTTGTAATCAAAATCAGCAGCAGCAGCACATGTTCATCCCTTTGCAACAGCATGTGGAGGGGGAGGCACAGTATGGTCAGCAGGGGTAACAGTAGGCACAACAGGGTCAGAATCAGGCACATCAGAGTCAGCAGGGGGAACAGCAGGGTAAGAAAGAGGCACAGCATGCGCAGCAGGAGGGTCAGCTTTTGCGGCAGGCCAAACAGCAGCACCACCTTATTGTCTCTGAAGTTCCATTTCATCAAACTCCTCACTATCCTCATCAGTGATGTGAATTGCTCATAATTTTTGTCAATATATGAGTCATCAATCCACTCACTTTCCACATTATCCTTTTCATTTTCACTTTCACTCTCAGGTAATAAAGTTATACCTGATAAACTGAATGTATTCATTAAACCCTGCAATTCTTCATCAGTATAACTCATCCCAGATTATAACTAACCATTTCATTGCACTGTAAAGCCAAATATCGAAGCCAGTGAAGAAAATGATACATTAGAAAGCAATGAAAATCAAATAACACATGGCTTATCATGAGTGTGGGACCTACTCAGTCACTGTATGTTTATAGGTTCTCACATTCCTAAGGTATATTCGTACTGTAACACTGTTAGGGGGTACATAATACCCACACATTTTTGTACGTTATCACAGCACTGGGGTATATGATACCTACACATTTTTGTATGTTATCATGGCACGGGTATATAATACACATTTTTGTACGTTATCATAGCACTGGGGTATAGTATACCCGACACCCTCACCATGCGGCCCCACGAGCACGCATTCACTGGGGCACTACCTTCCACAACAACAGTACTATACACGCTGAAGCTACAGTGAGACCCACGTGGGTCACTCCACACACCACGCAGCACCATATGAAACAAAAGAGCTTTGGTATTAGATACCCCACGACCGTGTTTAAGGGTTTCAATTAAAAGCTAAAGGGAAGAAGAAATGACAAGGGACTGGAAGGAGAGTCTAAAGGTATATATATACAAGCAGAAGGGAGATGCCATGGATTGTTGTAGCTACAGGGAAATTAAACTAGCAGATAATGGATTGAAAATTTTAGAGAGGATACTGGATGAGAGATTATGAGAGATTGTAAAGATTGGGAAACAGCATTATGAATTCATGAGAGGAAGAGGGACGGTGTATAATATCTTCACAGTAAGACAGCTACAGGAAAAGAGGCTAATGGAAAACCAGGAGCTCTATTGTGCATTTATAGACCTAGAGAAAGCATAC
The DNA here is from genome assembly GCF_015104395.2 of Macrobrachium nipponense. Lineage (NCBI taxonomy): Eukaryota > Metazoa > Arthropoda > Malacostraca > Decapoda > Palaemonidae > Macrobrachium > Macrobrachium nipponense. The sequence goes on along the minus strand of NC_061088.1, from coordinate 48,192,122 downwards.
AATATAATCCCAAGAGAAGTGATGTTTTGTTGTTTGAGGAAGAGGAAAGTCCCAGATAAGTTAATTCGGCTGGTCGAGATGATATATCAAAGAATGAGCACAAAGTAGTAACAGCAGTTGGGGAAACAGAAAACTTTAAAGATAGTGTTGGGTAACACCAGGGGTCAGCATTAAACCCATTTTTGTTTGTGATGGTCATGGATGTGTTGAGAAGGGATCAGTAATAAAGTGTTTTGGGAGTTGTTGTACACCAATGATTTTGTAACTGAAAAATAGACCCACAAAATTTTCCTCAGAATATATGCAAAGAAGCTAAGATTGACTTTTCTGACCTGGAGATTAGTTTTTCTGCCCAACAGACTGTTGGTGACCACTCACTTACCAGAGCAACACGAGGGGATTAGCAACTCTCAAGGAAACCAGAACAGCCATCATATAAATGACGGCTCAACAAGAAATTCCAGAAAACTGCTGAGCCTTGACCCAGGCTGGCAACCTACACATCTCTTGAAAAAGGTCCACAGATAGGGGCTGAAAGTACTCGAGTACTGAGTGAAATAAAATGTAAATGTTTGTTAGTAAACACGTTATACACAGTAATTTTGTGGGTTTCTTTTTCAATCTTCAGAAGAAAACCGAAAGAAGCTTTTGTTTGGACCTGGTAATAACTGGTGAAGTTAAGGAGGACCTACAGAAAAGGGTTGGAGAGGGGCAGGAGGTTTTAGAGAGGGGTGGCTTTAAGGTGAATGTGAATAAAACAGAACTTTTGGTGAGTAGTAGAGAACATACAGACAGAATAGTAATACAAGAAAGAAGAGGTTGGATTATAAAACGGGTGGTAAAGTTTAAGTACTTAGGATCTATTTCAAGCAAAGAGGGAGGATGTGAAGCTGGAATTGACAGTAGGATGACAATGGTGTCGGGGAAGTGGAGAGATGTAGCTGGAGTAACATGTGATAAGAAGATGTCAATCAAGCTAAAAGTCAATATCTATAATACAGTGATAAAACTAATGTTAAAGTATGGGTCGGAAACATAGACTCTAAGTAGAAAAGAGGAAGGCAAACTTGTGAGAGCAGAGATGAGAATGCTGAGGGGGATTATGGGAATATCGCTGTCTGAGAGATTGGAAAATGATGAAATAAGAAGAGCAGTATTAGTAAAAATTTCAGAGGTGATAAGAGTCCCGATTGAGATTTTAAGGGCATGTATTAAGGATGGATGACGAGGAGGGAGTGAAGAGGGCTTGGGTAGAACATGATAGAGGAGAAAGAGCAAGAGGGAGACAGAGAGATGGTGAGAGAAAGTGAAGGAAGATATGGAGAGGAGAGTTTTGGTGGATGATGATGCCTTTGATAGAAGGCAGTGGAGAAGGTGCATCAGGCAACCATCCCCTTCATGTAGGGAAAACGGCAGGGAAGAAGAGGCAGAAAAAGAAGAAGATTGAAGTTTGTTCCCAAGTTCCAAGAGTCGAACGTGACTGAGTTTATTGTCTCCTTCAAGAGAATGGCTGCTAGGTTGCAGCTGCAAGTGGAGAACTGGACCACTTTAATACAGAACAATTTCGTTAGAAAGGTACATAAGGTATATGTAACCTCGGATGAGAATCTGTCCTCAGAATACTATAATATTAAGGCAATAATATCAAAAGTGTATGAGTTAGTCCCTGAGGCCTATAGACAATGCTGTCAGAACTTGCAGAAAAAGGATGACCAAACCTTTGTAGAGTTTGCCAGGGGGTAGCAACAGTTCGTAGAGGACTGGCTTAAGTCTAAAGAGAGAGACAGTTTTGACAAATTGAATGAATTGATATTAATTGATGAATTTAAACGATGTGTCCCAGATGAATTAAAGACCCATCTGAAAGAACTAAAGATAGAAAAGTTGCAGTAGGTGGGTGTATCTAGTGCCAAATATGCTTTGTTGCACAAAGCTGAGTTTCAGAATACTATTTCTGAAGGGAAGTCTGGCTGGAATAATGCCAGCCGTAGTTATTATTATTAAAGGTTAAGTAGGAATAACTATGGTGTTAAGAATCATCCCAAGCAACAAGTTAATAATAATTCTTATGATAATGTCTCTTCCAGGAATAAATGGAATAATTATGGCTCTGTGAAGGATACAGTTTTCTTTTTTTTGAAAAAAAGAAAAAAAGGGAGGGGCATACTGTCATGTTTGAAGCAGATGTTTCGCTTTTAAGAAAATTCAAGTCTGTGTAGAAACCGGTGATGGGTGTGGGAACAAGGAAGCTGTGTCTGTTAAAACTGAGACTTAGGATCAAGTACTTGTCAGCAATTTCAATAAATTCATGTCTCAGGGCTGTGTCAACTGTTGGTTGTCCTTTAAAAGGGGTGTGCACATTTTATGAGACAATAGCACTGCATAATCTTTAATCCTGAGAGGGTGGCTGCCAGGCCGATTTTGAAGCTGCTGAGGAAGGATTTGTGTTCTTGTCAGGTTTTTCTGATTCGGTGAAGTCATATCCTATCAGTTCCCGAAAATAACTCTCCGTCATTTTCTGGAACTATTAAATTGGCCATTGTGGAAAAGTTCCGTCTGAAAGATATATACATCATTCAGGGCAATGGTGCAGTTGATAAAAATGTTACTTGTCCTATTTTGATGGTAGACCCCGAAATGCCTGTAGTTACTTCTCAAGCTAGGGGTGTTAACGCTGCAATCGATGTAAATTCAAGTAGTTCAGAACGTAGTGGTAGCAGCAGTAATAATTGTAGACGATAATCATGTTAAACAAAATTGGACAAGGGAAGAACAGTGCCTCAGTACCAATAAATTGATAATAATAGAATTCAATCAACTTAAAATCATGAACTAGTGAGAGAGAGAGAGAGAGAGAGAGAGAGAGAGAGAGAGAGAGAGAGAGAGAGAGAGAGAGTTTGCTCAGGTTTGGCCGGGTTCACTTGCTAAGGTGTGGTTTAGGCTTTTTGCCCTCCTACACCCCCCCCCCCCCCCACCCCCTTTGGTCTGGTTCACTTGTTGATCATTGCCAGATGCACAATTATGTCTACGTTTAACGTTCGAATTTGTTAACATGGTAGAGGGGGTTTGATATCAATTTTAATTACAAATACCCGAGCTCGATGGTGATTTTGTAAGGCTAAAGAGGTAGGTAAATAGTCAATGTCAGGTGGTTTATTAGATAATGTTTCCAACTGATTTCAGGTTGAGATTGATGTCAGTGGCTCATGGGAATCATTTACTAGGGCATATCAGCATTCAGAAGAAGCATTGAAGCTTCTGTCCGACTTCTTATCGGTAGGTTTGAAAACGGATGTAAAGAAGTTTGTCAACTGGTGTGGTATTTGTCAGAAGGTAGGCAAACATAATCAGTTGATTCTGAAGGCGTCATTAATCACAATTCCTTTGGTGTCACAACCTTTCAAGGAAGTTATAATTGATGTAATTGGTTCATTGCCTAGATTGTAGAGTGGGAACGAATATATTTTTACTATTATAGATA
>NC_061088.1:48181141-48183641 GCF_015104395.2 Macrobrachium nipponense | reverse complement strand
ACTGGGATTTTGTGAGCGCGGTCCCCGAGATGTTCGAGTTTGTGTGCATTGGCGTGATTTTTTTTTTTTTCTCGCGCTCGGTTTAGCAGTCAGGTTTTTTCTTATTTGAAGGTGTAAGTGTTACGGTGTGTTTTTTTTTTTAGGCCTTGGTGTTTTTTTGACTTTGTGTGTGAGGCAGTTCCGATTACAATATATTTTCCTCAAAGTAACAGTTAGGGATAAGTTTTATCTTAGGGCATGTTTAGAAGAGACGCATTCGTCTTTGTTTTAATACATACATGTGTATATGAATGGTTTTCATACATGCGATACTGTTGCTTGAATTGCATTCTTTGCCCCGGAGACAGAGTGCCCGCTCATGCATATGCAGTCAGCACAATTTCTGCTGACCGACCAAGTTGTGGTGTCAAGGGAGGGTAGTGGTGTCTTTCATGGGGGAATGCTTGACAGGGAGGGTGAAGCTCTTTTTTTTTTAGTGGGGGGTGAACTTCTTTTTTTTTCTTTGTGTCGGGGTAATGGGGGCGAGTCTGGCCTTGAATAGGAAATTTCACTGCCATCAAATCAGCTGATAACGACTGGTTGATGATATGACATGCCCGTAGAGTTTCTTTTTAACAAATTTTTTTTTCTTTCTCTTGAGTGCAGAGAAAATGGAAATGAAATGCATATGAATGTGGTGCAAGTTTTCCTTATGCTTTTGTGCAATGTTAGAGGGCATAATTATAACAAGGGATAAAGAGATTGTCTTTTTAATGGGGATTTGATTGGTGATGGGGAGATTACTTTGAAATGGTGGGGGAATGGTGATGCCCGGTGTTGCTGAGTGGTGTTGATTGATGATGATACAGGGGAAGTGGTAATTATTCTAGAGTTATGGGGTGTGGCAATTATGGTGAATACTGGGGAAATAGCAATATTGATGCTTTTACCAGTGTTACTGGAGATATTTTACTGGGGGGTACTTAAGTAGAATTATCATTACTGGAGATATTTTTTGGAAATTCTGTCAGAGTTCATGGTGTTAATAATCTTTGGGGAAAGTGTCAATGATTTTATGGGTGGTTATACCAATTTCTGGTGAATTTTGGTGAATTTGATGATAGCAATTTTGATGATACTGATAGTTGATAATTCTGATACTTGATACTGGTGAATGGGTGAGTACTAATCTTGGTGATACTGATGAGTGCTAATATGGGCGAGTACTGATATTTACTAATATTTGGTGATACTACTGATACTGGCAAATTCTGATACTGATAATTCTGATATTGGTGTTAATTTTCTTTTATACTAATGGGTGTTGTAATGATTATCAAGGGTGGTGATGTTTTTTTTTGTGGAAATAGGAGGAACTAACGACACATTTTTTGTTTTTCTTTTTTTTTATGAGTTCAGCAGATAATTGCTTGAAGTCTACATGAGTCACAGATGTTACAGGTGTCACAGGAAAAGTTATCAGTGCCATTTCTCTTTTTTAGACATTAGCCATCGCTGACGTGAGTTTTTTTTATCATGGACGAGATTGAATTTATTTTTCTCACCAGTTTGTGTGAATTTTTTTTAAATCTCAGTTCGTGACTTAGAGTCATTGTTCAGGAATGTGTTTAATATTTCAGCTGTTTGATGCTGCAGAGATTTATGGGAGAATTTTTTGCGTTTTTTAATGTCTACATAGTGGCACTACATCTTTTTTTCTGGATATTTGTGTTCCGGAAATTGTTGGCCTCTTGCACAATTGTATTTGCTGCAATTTTGCCAGAGATAGGAAACTTGGTTAAGTTTCTAGTGGCCAATGCCATAGTGCATATGGAGAAGTCTTTGCTTAGACACTTTGAATTTGGTGTTCTGTTGTAATAAGTTATGGCACACTGGTGATTTTTTCTATGATTTCCTGAGCAATTTTAGGGCCGATTTTTTTGCCCTTTTCTTAGCAGTTATGCTAAACAGAGAGTTTATAGTTTTTGACTATAACATTGAGTTATTTTCCTGGAGAATTGGAGATATAATTTGAGATATGATTGGAGATATAATATTTTGGCCATTTGATATTTTTTTTTTTTTGGAGATATTACACAGTTTAGGCCTATGGTGGTGAGAGTTATGTTTAGTTCAATTATTTTGCAGCCATTTTTGTTGCAAATGGAGACACCTTTATGAGGAGTTATGGACAATGTTTTTGAGTGTATCAATTAGATGCTTTGAGTGCATTTTTTTTTTTTGGAGATGGAGTTTCATTTTTTATTATCCTGCTTGGAGTGTAATAATCTTTTTTGGAGACTTGTTTTATTCCACATGTGATTATTGGTGAGATAGAAGGAATATTGTGTTGTGGGGTTTTTAATTAAATGGAGGAAATATTTTTATCACCAGAGTGTTGTTATTATTAATTTGGTAATATATATATATATATATATATATATATATATATATATAAATATATATACTATTATAATAATATATATATATATATAACTATATTATTAACTATTAAATACAC
>NC_061088.1:48163641-48176141 GCF_015104395.2 Macrobrachium nipponense | reverse complement strand
TGTTCATGCTTCAGTTTCCTTATTCTTTAACACATCCAACACTTGTGAAAGTAGATCTGCATTCATGGTTTAGTATCCTTACTCTTTAAGCCCTCTACCAATTTTGAAAGTAGCTCCATCATCATGCTTCCGTTTCCCTACACTTCTAGCTCACAAAAATTATGAAAGTGGTACTATCATCATGCTTCAGTTTCCTTACTCTTTTAGTCCACAAAACTTATGAAAGTAGTACTATCATCATGCTTCAGTTTCCTTACTCTTTTAGCTCTTCAGCACTTGTGAAAGTAGTTCCGACTTTTTGCTTCAGTTCTTTTATTCTTATAGCCCTCCAACATTTTGGCAGTGGCTCTCTCTTTATGTTTCAGTTTCCTTACTCTCTTAACCCTCCAAATCTTCTGGAAATAGTTCTGTCCTCATGCTTCAGTTCCCCTCTTTTTTAGCCCTTCAACACTTTTGGAAGTAATTCCCTCCTCATGCTTCAGTTTCCTTACTCGTTTACCTCTCCAATACTTTAGAAGGCAGTCATCTCTGCATATTTAATTTCCTTACTCTTTTAGCCCTACAACACTTTTGGAAGTACCACTCTATTCATGTTTCAGTTTCCTTACTCTTGCAGCCGTCCAAAACTTCAGAAATTGATTCTGTCTTTATGCTTCAGTTTCCTTACTCTTTAATCCCTCCAACACTCTTGAAAGCAGCTCTTTCTTCATTCTTTTAGCCCTCCATCACTTTTGAAACGAGCTCTTTCTTCATTCTTTTAGCTCCCGATCGATTTTGAAAATACCTCCATCTTCATTCTTCAGTTTCCTTACTCTTTTGGTATTTCAGCTATTTTGGAATTAATTCTGTCTTCATGCTTCAATTTCCTTACTCTTTTAGGCCTCCAACATTTTTGGAAGTAGTTCTCTCTTCATACTTTACTTTTTTTTAATCTTATAGCCATAAAACACTTATGAAAATGGCTGTCTTCGTACATCAGTTTAATTTTTCATTTAGTCCTCAAACAATTTTGGAAGCAGCACTGACTTCTTGCTTCAGTGTGCTTATTCTTTAAGCCTTAAAACATATTTAAAGTAGCTCTGTCTTCATGGTCCAATGTCCTTAGTCTTTTGGGCTTCCAACACCTATGGTAGTTCTGTTTTCATGTTTCATTTCCATTTCTCATTTAGATGCCCAACACTTTTGGAGGTATTTATGTACTTTAGCACTGCAACACTTTCGTAAGTAGCTTTGTCTTTATACTTCAGTTTCCTTACCCATTTATCCATCAAACAATTAAGGAAATAGTTTTGTCTTCATGCATCATTGTCCTTAGTCTTCAGAAGTAGCTCTATTTCATGCTTCAATTTCCTTTCTCATTTAGCCCTCCAAAACTTATGAAAGGAGTTCTGTCTTCTTGCTCCAGTTTCCTTACTCATTTATCCCTCCAACACTTTAATAAGTAGCTCTCTCTTTATGTTTCAGTTTTTATAATCTTTTAACCCTCCAAAACATATGAAAGTAGTTCTGTCTTTATGCTTCAATTTCCTTACTCATTTAGATCTCCCACACTTGTGATTCTATTTCTGTTTTCATGCTTCAGTTTCCATACTTTTTTAGCCCTCCAAAACCTTTCGAAGCAGTTCTGTCTTCTTGCTTCAGTTTCCTTACTCTTTTAGCCCTGCAACACTTTTGGAAAGTTCCATCTTCATACTTCAATTTCTTTACTCAGCCCTCAAACCATATGGAAATAGCTCTCTCTGTCTTCATGCTTCAGTGTGCTTATTCTTTAAGACCTTCAGCATTTTTGGAAGCAGCTCGGTCTTCATGCTTCAATGGCCTTACTCTTCTAGCCTTAATACACTTAGGGAAGTAGTTTTGTCTTCATGCTTTAGTTTCCTTACTCCTTTAGCCATACAATACTTTTGGTAATAGTTGTTTTCATGCCTCAGTTTCCTTACCCTTTTAGCCCTACAACACTTTTGGAAGAAATTGTGTCTTCAGGCTTCATTGTAATTTCTCATTTAGCCGGCCAGCACTTTTGGGAGAATATAGTTCTTTATTTATATTTGTTCTGTGTCTTTTAGCCCTGCAACACTTTCAGGAGTAGAACGGTTTTCAGGCTTCAATTTCCTTACTCCTTTAGATCTCCAACAGTACTGAAAATAGCTCTGCCTTCATGCTTCATTGCTCTTAGTCTTATAGTCTTGGAACAGTTTCAAAAGTTAGCTCAGTCTTCATGCTTCAGTTTCTTTACTCGTAGCCTCCAACACTTTTGGAAGTAGAACTCTCTTCATGCTTCAATTTCCTTACTCTTTTAGCCCTTGAACCCTTTTGGGGGTAGTTTCATCTTTATGCTTCAGTTTCCTCACTCTTTAAGCCGTCCAACACTTTTGAAAGTAGATCTGTCTTCATGCTTTAGTGCCATTACTCTGTCACTTTTGAAAGTAGTTCCATCATCGTGCTTCAGTTTCCTTACCCTTTTAGTACTCAAACACTTTTGGAAGCAGTTCCATCATCTTACCTCAGTTTTCTTACTCATTTAGCCCTCGAAAATTTTAGATATAGTTCTCTCTGTCTTCATGCATCATTGTGCTTATGCTTTACGCCCTCCGGTATTTTTGTTAGTAGCTGTCTTAATGTTTTAATTGTGTTGCACTTTTAGCCTTCAAACACGTATGGAAGTAGTTTTATCTTCATGCTTCAGTTTTCCTTACACTTTTAGCCAACAATACTTTTGGAAGTAGTTCTGTCTTCATGATTTAGTTACCTTACCCTTAAACCCTACATAACTTCTGAAATTTGTTTTGTCCTAATGCTTCATTTTCCTTTCTTATTTACCCAGCCAACACTTTGGGAGTATTTCTGTCGTATAACTGAACCAAAGGCGTAGAAGGATAAATCCTGAATCTGCAAACTAGGAGATCCAAAGGGTATGTAGGATGCAAATATTCTCCAGTCCATGTACATATGCAGAGGCCAAAAATCAGTATCAACGGTCAGTCCATTCAGTGCCCAAAAGAAGGTCCAGAAAACAACTTGCTCATATAACCACCTTCATCATCCATATCCCCTCTGGCCAACAAGAACCTAGGGTAGGCGTTGGAGAAGGCCACACCCAGTGAAATCACCAAATATGAAATTTGAAAAGAGGATTAGCAAAACCAAACAACAAACCAAACACCAGAGAGCAGTAAAATATCAATTACCACTCTTAACTAATTAACAGTTTAAAAATAAACAAATACATTATTCGCTTATCATTGACTGACAAGAAGATGACACCTCTTCTCCCAAAGAAAAAAAAAATCTAATTTCTTTTTATTTACGTTATGATTGATATTTAGAAATTAAAATTTCAAATAAACGCAAAAATGTGAAATAATAACATGCTGAAACAAATACAATTAATCAACATAATTACAAGATTTCATACACATCTGTAAAAAACAAAATTCGTATTAAAAGAAAATTGCACTTATGAAACGATAAAATAAGGGGAGGGGGACGGAGAAACAAGGATACAGCTTACAATTTAGGCACTAAAATTAACAAAATATCATTAATATACAATAGAGAATATACTACAAAGAATGCCTCAAAAACTAACTCTAAACAAATTTTTAACCCAAGAGCTACAAGGCTCCCACAAAAGTACACACTTAATTAAGAGCTACAATGTTTTAGACAGGATCCCACATATCTGTTCATAGGTCATAACCATTTTGCACACTCAAAGTTGTTTCACTTGTTGTTTCACATAGCTCATTGTAACAATGTTTAGCGAACAATAGTCTTGTCTATATTACCGTGACAAAACACTAGATCACTATAAAAGTGTCCTACCGAATGCACACACCAACATTGGACAACAGAGAAAACCAGCATAGTTTTCCCCTGCGGAATTCCAACACACGCAAATTTCGTGAAACGTAGTTATGCCTGAAAACAGAATGACCGGATTAGTAGCTGTCAGCTAAGAAAGTAAACTCTCTGATTAGTATCCTAATCACCAAATTAATCACTTAACCGTATTGTATCATGTGCCAATGAACAGCAAATACCAACATCCTTGTAACCAGTCATTACGCTACACTATTTCGCAATCAGCACCAAGTACCGTTTAGGAGTTTTTTAGAATATAAAGAAATATACTCAATTTATTTTCTTATTTTTCCTTTACTTTGGAATATAATTGACTAAAAGCCCTGAGTAGGGCACCAATTTTTTTTATGAGAGATTTCTTCACGTATTGCATATATATAGATATATATATATATATATATATATATATATATATATATATATTATCTAAATATATATATATATATAATATATACTAATATATCTATAGATATATATATATATATATTATATATATAATTATATTATGTATATATATATATATTGATTATATATATTATATAGATAGATCTGTATATATATAATATATATATATATATATATATATATATATATATAGAGATATATATAATATATATAATATCTGTATATATAATATCTATTATATATGTATCTAGATAAGATATATATATATATCTATATATATAATATATATCATAATAATTATATAGTACTATACTGATATATATATATCTTATATATAATAATAATATATATTAATATATTATATATATTATATATATAATAGATATATATAATGAACTGTATATATATTATGTTAGAATTAATATATTATATAAATATTATAATGTATATATATAAGATATAATAATATATTTAATATATAAAGGTTTTTTTTTGCCACGAAGGGAAAAAATTAAAAAACGAGTTAGCCGAGTACTTTCGGTCCTATTCGGACCCTTTACAGTATGCCTCAGTAAAGGGTCCGAATATATATATATATATATATATATATATATATATATATATATATATATATATATATATATATATATATATATATATATATATATATATATATATATATATATAAATAAATAAATATATATATATATATATATATATATATATATATATATATATATATATAATATATTATATATATATTATATATTATGTCATTTGGTACTTTGAAAACTTATCGTTACTCCAGGATCTAGAGACGCTACGTCCTTCAGTCTCCAACATCACTGTGGTGAATGAAAGTTTTATGTAATTTAATTTTGTTTACACTCACAAGGTAAATTGCAATTATATTAAATTTTACAAAATTCAGTATGTAAAGAAACTAGAAAAATATGTATATATATCATGTCTAAGGGACGAAACGTCTTGTGCACCCCTTCCTGATTTCTTAGATGCCTTTACTTCCCTTAATTCTTTCCGATATGAAGGTCTTAAATCTATTATTTATCTTCTTGTTTACCATTTCTTTCGCTACATCAGGAAACTTTTTCTTTAGTTTCTTAAATATCGATTGATAAGCTGCATTTCTTGTCTGTTTGTCAGAATATTCTTTACTTTTTATATTCCACAGACATTGCTACTACTTATAAATTTCGAAGAACCCCGTCCACTACTCTTCATCTACTTAAAGTATGACATGTTGATCAATATCCTCTTCTGTGCCGTTTCTTCGTAAATGAACCTCTTAGTTCATCAAGCTCGTCGAAGACACCACTCACGGTCAAACTATCAGTTCTGAACGGCTTGATCTGAAAAACCCCTATTTGACTGTCGTGTCGGGCCGTGAGTTGTTCATCCAAACCTCAACTGTCAGGTTTGTCGATCCCGCTTAACTGCCGGGTTTGATCAGATCTGACTTGACTAAAAAACACCCCACTCACATTCAAACTTGCTTAAACCCCGCCCATTTCGATCGTGCTTGATAAATCCCATCTGACGTGAGTGGCCGGCCTAATGCTTGAGGGGGGTCGCTTATCAACATTTAAAAGGTGGTGATAGTAGTACCTCTACTGATAACAGTTAATATCAAAGATTCAAACTCGCCATGATGGTTGGCACATAACGTTATAGGGTTATTGAGATCATCTTTGTATGTCTAGTTATTGTCTATTCCTATCATTTCCGTTATGAATCCTGGTTTCCCCACGAGGTAACGTGCTACACACAGCCAAGGACGATCTGTATAACGCCAGTGGTCTAAACAGTCGTGTGTCAGCAGCGTTTGTGGAAGTTTATTTGGTAATTACGATTATCTACACTTAAGTAAGTGTTAGTTGCGGTTGTTGTTTATCTATGTTTGGAATAATTGTTGTAACTTATCTAATGTTGTGCACTATAATCTATATATTGTATAATTATCTATGGCAATGTTTGTAGGGATGGCGGCGGCAAACAAAGACAACTCTGTTGAGCATATACTACCTCAAAGGCTGCAAACACACGACTGTCAAGACCACTGGCGTTATACAGATCGTCCACGGCTGTGTGTGGCGCGTTACCTCGCGGGAAAACCAGGACTGTCACCCAATAATCTGAGACACTAAATAATGTTAATATTATACGATTTTGCAACACCTACATCCTTTATATCGAATCATCACTACATTAATACACCGATGCACACTTTCACTGCATTTTATTTCAGATAATTTATTTTCACCAAGAGTTTCGGAAACAATATAATATAGATATGATATAAGAAATATAGCAAATTAAAGTATTTTCTATAAGTAGCCTAAATGGTTGCGAGGGGCGGAGCCAAGTGGCCCATCACACTCAAATACTGGTAACTCAACTAAGTTATGCCATAAATACAAATCGTGTAGTACTAGATTTTCATATCCAGTGATGTGTTCTTAGCATAGATTAATTAATAAAATAATACCCTTGCCAAATTGATGCTTTCATGACTCATACACCCACGGATACAAAACCTGGTGTGTAACATCTTTGTGACTAAATTCGTATATTATTGGTTACAGGTAATTATAGTCCAGTCAATCTAGACAAAAATAGATGAAGACAAGCACAAGTTGGTAGAGTAGCCATTTACGGTTTTGTGATCCCTGCCCACTTAAAAATAACTTATCAAACGTTCACCATTATTCAAATAGTAGATCCAGGGGATATAAAACGGAGGACAGAACGACTGAGAGAGAGAGAGAGAGAGAGAGAGAGAGAGAGAGAGAGAGAGAGAGAGAGAGAGAGAGAGAGAGCTGCTTATAGGATACTGAAAAAGAGGGACATTTCCGTCTGAATAATATTATCAATACGAATAGTTGGTTCCAACAATATTTAAGGCTTTTTCATATGGACAATATGATAACGATTTAAAACAATGCGATGTGATAAGATTTCATAATAATTATTTTCCAAAACACATACTATAACATATTTCTTAAAGGAGAAGGTCTCGAATATATCCATCAGAGTAATAACTATGGAGGAATAAAAGCTCTCTCTCTCTCTCTCTCTCTCTCTCTCTCTCTCTCTCTCTCTCTCTCTCTCTCTCTCTCTCTCTCTCACTCAACACTTTTGGAAGTATTTCTGTCGTTTACCACCGCAATACTTTCAGAAGACGCTCTATCTTCAAGCTTTAGTTTCCCTCCTCATTTTGCCATCCAACAATTATGCTTTCAATTTCCTTACACTTTTAGCCCTCCAACATTTATGAAAGTAGCTTTGTCTTCTTGCTTCAGTTTCCTTGCTCTTTTAGCCCTCCTAAACCTTTGGGAGTAGTTCTGTCTTTATGCCTCAGTTTCTTTACCCTTTTAGTGCTCCAATACTTTTGAAAGTAGTTCTGTCTTTAGGCTGCTTTGTAATTTCTCATTTAGCCGGCCAACAGTTTTGGGAGTATTTCATTGTTTATATTTCATTGTTCTGTGACTTTTAGCCCTGCAACACTTTCGGGAATAGCTTGTATTCAGGCTTCAATTTCTTTACTCTTTTAGTCCTCCAAAAATTATGAAAGTAGTTCGGTTTTCATGCTGATTGAGGACTAAAGAGTAAGGAAACTGAAGTGTGAAGACAGAACTACTTCCAAAAGATTTGGAGCGCTAAAAGAGTAAAGAAAATGAGGCAGGAAAACAGAATTACTTTCATAAGCGTTGGAGGGGTAAAAGAGTAGGGAAATTGGAGCAAAATGACACAACTACTTCCATAAGTTTTGGAGGCTAAAAGAGTAAGGAAACTGAAACATAAGGAGAAAGCCATTTTCAAAATATTTTTAGGCTAAAAAAAGTAACGACACTGAAGTAAGAAGACAGAACACTTTTATAAGTATTACGTTAACATAATTTTTTTATTTATTTATTGAGTTTAAATCAGCCTTGTTTCCTTAAGTTTCCTTTGCTTAGGCAGCCGAATGCTGGTAAGTTAATGTAAAGGTTTTTGTGCTATTGAGCCTCCTCCTCCCGTGTTTATTTCTGTGAACTATCGCTCTAACGATTGTTTTTTAATTCATTTTTGAGCTACGGTGGATGGTTCGTAGGTGTACTGTGAATGTCGATGGTCTGCCCGCGTAAGTTCGGGCTTTTGGAACGCTCCTTGTCAGACCATTCCCTTGAGCAGCTTACGATTTTGGATTATTGGAGAACGACCTTTTGGCAGTGTATGTTGAAAACGGTGCTATTGGATTTTTTTCTCACGACCGTCTGTAGGTGCCTTAGTCACCTGTACTGTTGGATCACGGCTCTTGCGAGCTCTTGCTTCATTCACGTGCGACCTTAGTGTCTGCTTTACGGGGTTCTGCAGAACCGTATACTATTTGCGAAATCTCCTATTACCCCTTCTTCCCGTCGGAGGAGCCCACGGGAAATTGGTACCGTCGCTGGGTCTTGGTACTGATTTTGGATTCACCCGCCTCTTCTGCCTTCTTCCTACTGTTATTCTTCGGGGATGTGTGTGAGCGCTGGCTCGTGAGGAAAAACGTAGGGAGGCGATCGTGTCCATCCCTTTGGGAGCAGTTTGTTGCTCGCTATGGACTCCTAGTTCGGCCCGACTTTAGTTGTACATTCCTGACGTAAGGATTAGAGCTGTCAGTGTACGCTTAGTGCACACACACATACACACACATACACACACACACACACACACACACACACACACACATATATATATATATATATATATATATATAATATATATATATATATTATATATATATATATATATATATATATACTATATATATTATATAATATATATATATATATATATATATATTATATATATATATATATATATATATATATATATATATATATATATATATATATATATATATATATATATATATATATATATACATTGTGATAGTTTTCACTTATGTGCGTATCATATGTTTATTGCCATTATTGTTGTTTTTTAAAGTATTTGTGGATAGTATTCCATATCTTTAGTTGTGTATGGCTAGGTAGGTGAATTTAAGGTTTTCCTTGTTTTGATATCTCTCACTTCCTTCAGCCTTTTGCTATTTAGGATAGTTTTTGGCCTGCATATGTTTGGATCCTCCCTGATTTATGAAATATTTGTTGTCCTTCTCTGAATTTTTATTAGGCTTTAGGATGCCTTGTGGCTCGTTGAGGACCTGGTATTTTGTCCTCTTGCTTTAAGCTCAGTTTTGATGTATGTATTTTACTTAAACCCACAAGGCTGATTTAAGTTACCTCCATTTTGTAGTAAATACTGTTAAGGTTTTCCGGAGTGCTTTTGTGCCTGCTTTCCTTGAACATGGGGTTGCATATACTGTCTACGACCCTAGTAAAAGAAAGTACCTTAAACACATCACGGCTACTTTTAGAAGTCTCAGATATCCCCCTCACTTCATTGAGAAAGCAATTTCGCGAGCGAGGAAGTTATTCTATGGACTGAGAGATAATACTAAGGAAAAACCAAAAAGATATTTGTCCCTTCCCTTTAATCCAGAAGTAAAGAATATAAGTGGACATATCAACAAAAGTCAGAAGGAAACTAAAATTGTGTTCAAATATGAAAATACAATAAGACGTTCCCTTGTAAGAAACAATAACAATGATAAAAATTCCATAGTCCCAGGCGTTTACGAACTACCGTGTATGGATTGTAATAGTTAATATTTTGGTGAAAGTGGACGGGGACTAAATATACGTTTGGGCAAACATAAGCGAGCTTATGAACTACAATCACAAAACAGCGCAATAGTAGCACATGCATTCAGGAATGATCATAGACCCAACTGGAACGAGGCTAAAATTATCTTTAAAAGTAACAATGTAAATGTCAGACGACTAGTCGAGGGAGCTGTTATAAGTTTGGGAGAATCATTCAAAGGAAACAAGTCTTTTGTCAACGAAGACCCAGTTGTTAATTTTTATATTACTAGTATGTTTTTAAAAGATTTTAACTGTAGGACAGGCTCTGTTTTTCCCTCTCCTGATGCTGCCTCTGCATTGCCTCTTCCAGTCCAGGTAACCGCTGCCCCGGGGGAGTCTGATAACAGTGCCCAATCTACGCCCTTGGATGAAGGACTTCATGTAATGTTGCAACAACCTGTACGAAGATCCAACAGGATTGCAGCCAGAAGGATTGATAGGGGAGAGGGTATCACCTAGTTGTTGTTAACTACCCTCTTTCTTCACCCGGCCCATTAACGAGCTAACGATCGTTGTCAACGATCTTCTACGTCTCTTGTTTTTTAAATTTACCTCTGTACTTGTCGTAACTTATTGTTCATTTGGACTGAAGATGAACCCAGGGAAGGGTTCGAAAGATTTCTGTAAAGTCTTCAAAATTATACAGGGACTTTTTACACTTTATATTATTGTGGACCCTTTAGAACATTATTATTATTATTATTATTATTATTATTATTATTATTATTATTATTATTATTATTATTATTATTATTATTATTATTATTATTAATTATTATTTGGGAAGCAGACCCTCTCTCAAGCACACTTTCAATAAAAGTAATGGGTACTTCAGCAGCGTTACGCTTGTAGAGATTCTTCTCTATTTTTCGAATGGCGGCTTTTTCTTTGCGACTTAAACAGGCTAGTGGGGGTCATTCTCAAATACATTTGAGAATGACCTCCAAAGGCGCTCTACTAGTCTGTTTAAGTGGCACAGAAAGAACCGCTATTCGAAGAATAGAGAAGAATCTCTACAAGCGTAGCTGCTGATGTTCCCATTACTTTTGATAAAGTATTATTATTATTATTATTATTATTATTATTATTATTATTATTATTATTATTATTATTATTATTATTATTATTATTATTATTATTATTATAATTTTTTCTAATTTCCTTACAATTCGCTTCTCAGGCTCAGCGATGTTTCTGAGTAACTGGCCAATATTCATATTGGGAATTTTCAACAAATTATAAATGCTGAAGGTATTCTTTTATTGGAACAGGATATCAGGTCCAGGTCAAGCAGGGGTCATCGTCAGTGCCGGTATTATTCCGTAGGTTTAGTTCAGTCCGGGGCCGGGGTCGTCTTTGGTTTAAGGGCTGGTATTGGTGCTGGTATCACCTCGCAGGTCATATTCGTACGAGTCGGTTGATGAATCGAAAAGGTAAAATATGGAAGCCTGGTACCACCAGGAATCTCGCCCCAACGTTGCAGAGCCCATCAAGCTTTTCTTCAAGGAGCACTTCCACTGGAGATACAAGGAGGACGAACAAGCCATCAAAAAGATCATCGAGGAAAACGTCAGCCCTGCCGACCCAGACAAAAATATTAAGATAATTATATATTATAAAACGAAGAAGACGAGCAGCCTGGTGATGAGAAACAACCCTTCGACGCCTCTGCACGATCCCTTGAAGAAGACGAGTGTGGTCTACTGTCACACATGCCCCACCAGAGGATGCCTCGGCAAATACGTGGATATGACCTCCATGCGTTTGTCCAGGCGAATCTCCTGCCACGCCCAAGAAGGAGCCATATTCAACCACGGCAGGACTGCTCATAACAAACGGATAAAGAGAAATTATATTATCCCTAATATCGAAATAATAGACCAGACAACGGATCCCGACGTCTGCGCCTCCTAGAAGCCCTCCATAAAGGTAAGGAGAAACCAAATTTAAACATCACCCAAGAAACGTTTCTCCTTCCCACCGCCGCCCGGAGAGCAGCGAACGACCCCCCGACAATGCCAGATAATCAGGAGCCCCTACAGGATGATATGATTCCTGCTACAGACGGAATTCCTGACGTTTATCCCCAGGCACAGTACTGTGGCGCTCGCATCAGAGAATCCCCGAGAACTTCGATTGCTACGGGCTGCTCTATGAGCAAGAGCCCGTGCTGGCACAAGTCCAGCTTAATCTTAAACAACTACAACAACGACCTTTGAGGTGAGATCCACGACTTCACCCAAGACCGGCCCGACCAATGAGAATGCAACTCTAGGTCCAAGCCGCTATAAATACCGGCCCGCAGACTTTCTTGCTACAGTCCGAAGATGACCTGCGAGAAGGTCGAAACGTCACGTGATACCAGCTATTCCAGCACCAATACCAGCCCTTAAACCAAAGACGACCCCGGCCCTGAACTGAACTACGCCTACGGAATAATACCGGCACTGACGACGACCCCTGCTTAACCTGGACCTG
>NC_061088.1:48141141-48158641 GCF_015104395.2 Macrobrachium nipponense | reverse complement strand
TGACATAAACCACGCACAAAATATTTAAAGTAATTATGGATTACAATATATATATGTGTGTGTGTATATATGTATATACATATATATATATATATATATATATATATATATATATATATATATATATATATATATATATATATATATATATATATATATATATATATATATATGTAATGAGGATATTTCCTCATTATTCATTTTGTAGACGTGTAACTCGAGCGTCAAGGCAAACCACAAACAAACCTCTCTTTCTCTCTCTCTCTTTCTCTCTCTCTCCTCTCTCTCTCTCTCTCTCTCTCTCCACTCTAACAGGTAACGAAAATGAGAGATTTGCATCATGAAATAAACATTTATTAAGTAACAAAGATAATGATCCAAGTCTTACTAACTAACTCAAAAAACCCCAACAGTAAAATGTCTGAACTGTAATTAGTCATAACAAGTCTATTTCCCTCGGGACGCCCTCTCGGTCCCCCCATTGCCAGAACCGTCTGTTTCAAAGACACAGAACACATCCCATAAGTACACACACAAGTTTAACAATCAGAGATTAAAGATTGAATAACCTCACAAAAATGTCAAATAGATAACAAGCCACTCTTTGGCTAAACAGTTCAAACTCACCCAAGCAGCCGGACTATTTAAAGCACTATATTATAAAGAAACTCCCGGTGAGCACCACGGCATCTTGTCTTTCTTCCAAAGACGCCTCTATCAAAATCCCCCATAGACTTGGGTATCCAACATTTTCAATAGAAGAGGTGCACACGCACATATGAACGCACAGTTCGTTAGCGCCTCACAATACTAGCTGCATCCAGTTTCACAAAGGCACTTTGAGAAGAGTTAATAAACTATCGTACATTGACTTGTCTTACTATGCAGTTTTATGTCACGCCATCCACAGAAACTATTCATTAGCTTTCTTGGGTTGTTGCTTCTCCACATTCCAATAGGTCACAGCGAACATATTGGCAATATATTATTAATCAAAAACCCTAGGCCTTTCACGGCTCGGCCACTAACCAATGATAGCTCCCGCCTAGCAAAATTGTCAAATAGAATAGCTTATGTAATATAAAACACATTGGCTGGCTTAAAATAAAACATAAGTAATAACTGCACGTCTCTGGCATTATAAAATAAAGTCTGTTACGCTTTTATCTCCAAATAACACTAGAATTTTCTCTCTTCGGATTCTTGAATATCCCTCTTTGCTTGTCTGCAACTTGCTGCACAGACAGTAGCTAACTGTAGGAAGCTGTAGGAAGACGGAACGCCTCCCTGATTGTAGAAGACTTCTCACAGCTTCTGCAGATCCCCAAAAGACACGCTGTAGAATTCTTGCGATCACCCACGTGGAAACTCTTGTAATCACCCTGAACAAAACGACAGCACCCTCTCTGCACGGCTGGTGGACGTCTTGCTAGCGTTGGGAAATGACTTTTTGGTGTGTTAGTATGTCAGTCAAGTCAATGGTCAATCTAAGAAAACTAACCCAGACATACTACTTCAATCAAACAATGATCTCAAAAGGTCAGAAATACTAACTGAACATCTCCCAATTAACTCCCTTAACATGACTACTAAATCATAAGTCATTATCACAACTCTCAAAGAAAAAAAAAACATCAAGTTCTCCAACTCAATTCTCCAAACTCACACATCAGCACACACACAACTCAAAAATCACAGCAACTCCACGGACTTCTGCACTCACATTTCAAACTCGAATGTTCTCACAAAAAAAAAAAGAAAAAAAAAATTGTAATGAGCCTAAGGAAAAAAAAAGAATCATGTAACACGCCCAGACCCAAAAACAAGCTCTAACATCTGAAAAACCCACAAAATCAGCAAAAAATCTCCAATGTTTAACAGCAAAAACCCCTTTACTGCCCATACAATTAAGTACAATGAGACTTAAATGTCAAACTCCCATTTACGTAAATAACAATTCCCGATAAATCACATCTCCCGGTAAAAAGAAATGCTATTTAAGCTCAATCCCCCAATTATATCTCTCGCAGGAAAAGGAAGAAAAATAAATAAAGATAACCACAAGTAAATTTCCCTAATCACAGAATACATAATACACGTATAATATGCATAACCCCCCACGTTTTCCAAGAAATGTCCCATGTAAAGCTACGGAATTTCCCAGAAAGCAAGCTCTCATACATGCGCTTTCGTGAAATGCTATTGTCAACATTTCCAGATATTGCTAAAATTCTGATCAATCATCACCAGAGGAAAAAAGTCAGCACACGGCTCATCACATCGCTTGTCAGCAGAAAATCCGCCTGCAGACGTGTGCTCAAACAGCGGCACAAAAAAATGTCCAGTCAGACACACAAGTTTGGAAACTCATGATTCTATAGAAAAAGGTCTAATTGACACATTTCACAAAATTAACTCCAGGATCTGACTAATGTGTTAAAAAATTTGTCTCGAAGACGTATTCTCTCAACATGACTTTGCCCAATTATATGCCTCCAAAATAACACACTTGTGAACATAAAAAATGCACACATCTCCATAGAACTCGTAATGCAGTAATGCCACTCGCCTCTACATAGTCACGAAACCAAAAAGAAGGAACCACAGAAATCTTCTCTTGGCTCGAAAAAACAAAAAAACGAAACTCAATAACCACAAAAAAAGGGTCACCCGCCAAAGATAAATTCCATCTCCATATATAAATATGTGACACCATATTAATAAGAAGAGCACTCCGGTTATAAAAAATATTTCCTCCATTTGCTTAATAACCACCCCACATATTATTCACTCTTATTTCTTTGATAGCCATATGTTAATAAAAAAAACACCACTCCAGGAATAAAGAATAATCACCTCTATTTCGGCAAATAAAAAAATATTTACCTCTATTTCCCCAATAACTCCATGTGGAATAAAACAAGGCTCCAAAAAAATATTAAATCTCCAAAAAGGATAATCAAAAAAATGAAATCCTATCTCCAAAAAAATGTGCACTCAAGGCATCTAACTCACACACTCACAAATATTGCCACATAATCTCCAAATATGTGTCTCCATTTGCAACAAAGATGGCTGCAAAATAATTGAACTAAACATAGCTCTCATCACCATTGGCAAATATCAAAATGGCCAAAAATATATTTCCAATATATTATATCTCAAATTATAACTCCAAAATAATATACCTCAATTATAACTCCAAATAATATATTTCAATTCTCCAAGGAATAACTCAATGTTATAGTCAAAAACCATAAAACTCTCTCTGTTTAGCATAATTGCTAAAAAAAAGGCAAAAACTCGGCAAATAAAACTGTCTAGAAAATTCTAGAAAAAATCACCAATGTGCCACAACTCATTATAACAGAACTCCAAATTCACAGTGTCTTAGCCAAGACTTCTCCATATGTACTACGACATAAGTCATTAGAAAACTTAGCCAAGTTTCCTATCTCTCACAAAGTTGTCACAAATACAACAAAGGTATTGTGCAAGAAAACTCACAATTTCTGGAACATAAATATCCAGAGAAAAAATGTAGTGCCATTACGTATGCATTCAAACAGTGCAAGAATTCTCCTGTAAATCTCACTGCAGCATCAAATAGCTTAAACACAAACACGTTCCCGAATGATGACTCTAAGTCACGAACTGAGATATTAAAAAATATTCACGCCAACTGGAGAGAAAAAATAAACTCAAATTCACCCATGATAAAAAAACTTGTATCAGTGATGGCTAACTTCCAAAAAAAGGAGAAAAGAAAAATCAACGGCACTATTAACTATTTCTTGTAACGCACTAGATGTCAAGCAATTATCTGCTGAACTCATAAAAAAAGAGAAAAAAAAATAATTTGTTGTTAGTTCCTCCCAAATCCAAAAAAGTTTCCACCACCCTTGATAGCATTACAATACCCACGTATTAGTATATATATAATATATATATATATATATATATATATATATATATATATATAATATATTATAATTATTATATATATATAATTAATATTATATATATATAAAGACTCAGTATCAGAAACATCATAATCAGCAAAATCACCAAAAAATTGCTATCATTAAAATCACTAGTATCAGTACAAAAAAAAACATCACCAATGTTAATGCTTATCCATTCACCAAGGAATTCAGCAAAATGTTCAGCAAGATTCAACACAATTCACCAAGATTCAGTCAGATTCATCAAGATTCAGCAAAACTCATCCCCCATGAATGACTGAAACATTCTCCAAAGTTACAAAAACTCAACAAATAATTAAGACAAGACTTCTCCCATTAATTCATTGTAATAATTCTCTATGAATAATTATCCATAATAATCATGAAATAATCTTCCATGAAATATCTCAAATCTCTCATAAAACAAGTCTCCCGTAATGATAATTATACTTAAGCAACCCTCCCGTGACACATCTCAAGTATAATAATTATTACTAATAATAATAATAACTCTCCACAGTAACAATTCTCTTGCAAAGATCTCAAGTAAGGGTGAAATTCAAATAGCATACACCAGTAATGCTGAACCTCATGACACACAATTTCTCCAGATGCACACCATGATATACCACCATTCGGCACCATTTTCAAAGTAATCCCTCCAACACAATAAAAAAAAATAATAACAATAATCTGTGTATCCCCATTATATTTGTCTTCCAAGGCATAAGGAAAACATACACCCATACAACGCATTTCAATTCTCTTTTTATTTCCTTTTCTCATCATCCAAGAGAGAAAAAAAAATCTCTTTTCTAAAAAAAAGACTCTACGGGCATTTCACTTCATCAACTAATCAATCAGCTGATGTCTTAGTATTAATTGTCAAGGCCAGACTTGTCTTCAACAGCCCGACAAAGAAAAAAAAAAGAAATGAGGAGTTCACCCACAATGAGAAAAAAAAGTTTCTCCCCCCACTGAGCGTTGAAACACCCCTCAGTCAAGCGGCAGAACACTCCCCCAAGGCATACACTAGTACCCATCTCCCCGCAATCCCCTCTTAGGGAGGCCAGTAGTACCCTCCCCATGCACATGCACTATCCCCAGAGGCAGGCCATACTTCCCTTGCAATACCTCTCGCTGCGCCGGTTAGCAGAAATGTGCCGAGCCCATAAAATTCAGTGGCCACTCTGTCTCCAAGCGAAATATGCTATCTAAGCACAGTTCACATGCATGAAAAAAACATCTTTATACACCCTTATGTGTTAAACAAAGACGAATACGTCTATTATAAACACGTGCAAATAAAGAAAACATGTCACTTCTGCTACTATGGGGAAAGAAAAAAAAATTTTTGACCTCTTGAACCACTCCCATAACCCTGAAATATTTAAAAAAAAAAAAAAAAGAACTCGGAATTTGCATAATGCATGGCAGTGACACACGACTGTCTTGGGAATCACACTTCACAAACATCTTAGTACCAACTGACTGTTCCCCGCTGGCCCGCTCCTTGAAGCGTCTCGCTCTGGGCAAAATGCTGACCCTATAAAAATCCTTCCCCTCCCCTTTGCACAGTTAACGGATAGATATTTCACATTTTTTCTCACTAAGTAACTGAAAACCAAAAATTTAACAATTTTCCACAATCCCACAAAGGCTTTGTCGTTCGAAAACTATCACTAAGCCATAACCCCTTTGTTTTTAACTGGTCACCTAGGCATAGAAAAAACCTTTTTCACCGCCTGCCACCAAACCTGTAATGAGGATATTTCCTCATTATTCATTTGGTAAATGGTAACTCGAGCCTCAAGGCAAACCACAAACAAACCTCTCTTTCTTTCTCTCTCTCTCTCTCTCTCTCTCTCTCTCTCTCACTCTAACAGGTAACCAAAATGAGAGAGTTGCATCATAAAATAAACATTTATTAAGTAACAAAGATAATGATCCAAGTCTTACTGACTAACTCATAAAACCCCAACAGTAAAATGTCTGAACTGTAATTAGTCACCAAAAGTCTAATTCCCTCGGGACTCCCTCTCGGTCCCCCCTATTGCCAGAACCGTCTGTTTCAAAGACACAGAACACATCCCATAAATACACACACAAGTTTAACAATCAGAGATTAAAGATTGAATATCCTCACAAAAATGTCAAATAGATAACAAGCCACTCTTTGGCTAAACAGTTCAAACTCACCCAAGCAGCCGGACTATTTAAAGCACTATATTATAAAGAAACTCCCGGTGAGCACCACGGCATCTTGTCTTTCTTCCAAAGACGCCTCTATCAAAATCCCCCATAGACTTGGGTATCCAACATTTTCAATAGAAGAGGCGCACATGCACATACGAACGCACAGTTTGTTAGCGCCTCACAATACTAGCTGCATCCAGTTTCACAAAGGCACTTTGAGAAGAGTTAATAAACTATCGTACATTGACTTGTCTTACTATGCAGTTTTATGTCACACCATCCACAGAAACTATTCATCAGCTTTCTCGGGTCGTTGCTTCTCCACATTCCAATAGGTCACAGCGAACATATTGGCAATATATTATTAATCAAAAACCCTAGGCCTTTCATATATATATATATATATATATATATATATATATATATATATATATATATATATATATATATATATATATATATATATATATGCGGCGTGCCACCCACTGGTTTTTATATAGGTATTAGCATCTGTTGTAGGCAGGATATGAGCGTGACATTGGCACATAAAGCCTGTATAACTGACCAATATTTTGTCCTGTCAAATCACCTCTATTCCTATGACGTTTCTCCCCACTGTCTAAGAATACCTAGTCATTTTTTTTAAAATTATTGCTCAAAAACTTTACCGCACTGAAAGTTTGGAATGATAAATCTTGAATCTTCGGTAGTTTTCAATGGCCAGAAAAGACATCTTTTCCAATGAAAGACTATTTAATTCTTATCTCAAATCAAACAAACCTAAAGTTTGAACATTTAACTCATTTCTGTGTACTGAAAATCTTGTAAAACAAGTCACACTACCCAGTTGAATTTCGGAACCACCAAAAGTAACTAAGCAAATATTGAATAGTAGATAACCAGCTTTGAAATATATAGGTCAGGAACTAGGCCTGGGTATGCAACAGAATTCAAGCAATGGCATAAAACCCAGCTCAAAAAACAAATTTGATTAAGTGTTGTCAAACATTCAGTGAATATTTTATTCATTTTGATTCAGAACACTACCAGAATTACAAATTAATAGACCTCTCTCTCTCTCTCTCTCTCTCTCTCTCTCTCTCTCTCTCTCTCTCTCTCTCAAAGCATGATTCTCTCCTCTTGTGTCATTAATGGAAAGAGTTGATTAGGGATTTGCGAATAGGCAATAAATGTTCTGAGATGGGGCCTAATGTATAATTTCCAACTTTTTTTTTTTTTTTTTTTTTTTTTGTTTTTTTTTTTTTACAAGGACTGCCTCAGAATTGCATCCAACAATGCCGGGAAAGAGCATCGATAGAAAAGCTGTGGAAAGGAAAGGAAGGGAACGATTGCGCTTGGTAAGTTTTGGCTTCTAATATATCAAAGAGTACCAGCGGGGAATATGCAATGAAAATTATTGGACCCGTTTTGCCCGCCAGTTTCTTGATTCCTGCGTTCAGTTATTAATTAGAATATCAGTTGGGTTTATTAATGAGAAGAAAATATAGAAAATGACTACTGTCGAATAAGATTTCGAAACAGTATTAATATTAGCAAAGGCATTCGAATGGACCAAGCGATGCATATAATCTGCATGCATCTATTTGTAAGTGGCGAAGATGAATAACGCATCGAAAACCGATGTTATCCAATTGGCGGTCGTGACAATAGAGGTTCCAAAATACTGAATAAAACTAGGCTTCCCGGGGAAAGCAATACGACGATGATGATTAATTTAATCCAGACAGTATGAAACGTTACGTTAGAGCCGACAGACTCTACTCTCTCTCTCTTTCTCTTTCTCTCCCTTTTACTATGAGAAGCAAGAGAGAGAGAGAGAGAGAGAGAGAGAGAGAGAGAGAGAGAGAGAGAGAGCCTGTCGTCTCTAATGCAAGGTTTCATACTGTCTGGATTTAATCATCGTCGTATTGCCTCTCCTGGGAAGCCTAGTTTTATTCTGAATTTTCGAACCTCTGTTGTCACGACCGCCAATTGGATAACATTATCGGTTTTTTATGCGTTACTCATTTTCAACTTCGCCACTTGCAAATAGATGCATGTAGATTATATGCATCGCTTGGTCCATTCCAGTCGTTTACCTCTTTGCATGATATCTATGCGTATACGTATAATTTCATTATATGTTTAATCAACGTAGGAAAGTGAAACGGTGGAGCACCGCTGTGAAGCCTTTCGACTTCTCGTCCTTTACTAAACAGACTGATATAAATATGAAAACAAGGTTACAAAGAAAGCTTGCGTAAATGACAGGTAAGGATTATAAAGGAAAATATCCACCTGCAGTCCAACCCAGCTGAAGAATTAGTAGACCTACCCATAACAGGGGTACAATTTATGAGGTTTACAAAGGATTAAGGTCAGCTGCTTGGAAGCAGGGACAAGACAATTGAAAAATTTTACACGGATGTGACTGACCTCCCCCACCACCACCAAAAAAAAAAAAAATTACAATTCAATAAATTTCGTTTTGTTAATATACATTTTTTAAGGCGAATATTTACACACACAAAAATATATATTAAGCATACAGTTACATAGAAAATATCTATTAGATGATTAATTTTGTAATTAAGTCGGTGATTTTATCTTTAAGGACATTCGTCAACATTTTACTAATATAAGGATCCAAATATCACGAGCCACCACTAAGGTTAAAATTATAATTGGAAGTATATTGTATTATGACAGATTCTAAAAGATGTCATAAAAAGAAATCTTGCGATCTAGTAATCACTGAACTGCCGTTCCAATTTATTCTGTGATAGCTTTAACTTACATGAATGAATATTGCAGTGGATGTTTGCTCAGTTTTGACAGAATACTTATGCTGTTGAATTCTTACTTATAAATCATTGCTACATTATTATTATTATTTTTTTTTTTTTTGCTCTATCACAGTCCTCCAATTCGACTGGGTGGTATTTATACTGTGGGGTTCCGGGTTGCATTCTGCCTCCTTAGGAGTCCATCACTTTTCTTACTATGTGCGCCGTTTCTAGGATCACACTCTTCTGCATGAGTCCTGGAGCTACTTCAGCGTTTAGTTTTTCTAGATTCCTTTTCAGGGATCTTGGGATCGTGTCTAGTGCTCCTATGATTATGGGTACAATTTCCACTGGCATATCCCTTATCCTTCTTATTTATATTTTCAGGTCTTGATACTTATCCATTTTTTCCCTCTCTTTCTCTTCAACTCTGGTGTCGTATGGTATTGTGACATCAATGAGTGATACTTTCGTCTTGACTTTGTCAATCAACGTCACGTCTGGTCTATTTGCACGTATCACCCTATCTGTTCTGATACCATAGTCCCAGAGGATCTTTGCCTGATCGTTTTCTATCACTCCCTCAGGTTGGTGCTCGTACCACTTATTACTGCAAGGTAGCTGGTGTTTCTTGCATAGGCTCCAGTGGAGGGCTTTTGCCACTGAATCATGCCTCTTTTTGTACTGGTTCTGTGGAAGTGCCGGACATTCGCTTGCTATGTGGTTTATGGTTTCATTTTTCGTGTTGCACTTCCTACAAATGGGATAGATGTTATTTCAGTCCATCGTTCTTTGAACATATCTGGTTCTTAGGGCCTGATCTTGTGCCGCTGTTATCATTCCTTCAGTTTCCTTCTTGAGCTCTCCCCTCTGTAGCTATTGCCCTGTGTCATCACTGGCTAGTTCTTTAGTCTGTCTCATGTATTGTCCATGCATTGATTTGTTGTGCCAGTCCTCTGTTCTGTTTGTCATTCTCCTGTCTCTGTATATTTCTGGGTCTTCGTCTACTTTTATTAGTCCTTCTTCCCATGCACTCTCTAGCCACTCGTCTTCACTGGTTTTCAGATATTGCCCCAGTGCTCTGTTCTCGATGTTGACGCAGTCCTCTATACTTAGTAGTCCTCTTTCTCCTTCCTTTCATGTTATGTAAAGTCTGTCCGTATTTGCTCTTGGGTGTAGTGCTTTGTGTATTGTCATATGTTTCCTGGATTTCTGATCTGTGCTGCGGAGTTCTGCCTTCGTCCATTCCACTATTCCTGGGCTGTATCTGATTACTGGCACTGTCCATGTGTTTATGGCTTTTATCATATTTCCGGCGATGAGTTTTGACTAGAGTATCGCCTTGAGTCTCTAGATATATTCTTTCCTGATCGTGTCTTTCATCTCTTGGTGTTTTATATCCCCTCCTTCCATTATTCCCAGGTATTTATATCCAGTCTCATCTATGTGTTTGATGTTGCTCCCATCTGGTAGCCTTATCCCTTCAGTTCTCGTTACTTTGCCTTTTTATTATTATTATTATTATTATTATTGAATACAATAGCTGTTTCAACGGTATTTAATTTATATAGAATCTTCTCAATTTTTCTTATTATCTTTTTCTCGTCAGCATTTAGCTGGTGTATTAAGTTTCCTAAGGACATGTAAAGATTTTCATTTGTCTTAGGTTTATTCCTCTAACGTGTCGACAGCGCACAGGCAGTCATCTATGAGAGTTTACAGTGCAGTGAATTAAGATACGTTTTACAAGTATTTATAGCATGCAAGGTCGTGCACAATCGGTGGGCGGGTCGGTGGGAACGGATTTTAATTGGTCGTTGGATGGTAACGAAATCTCCCCCTGAGGCGTTCAGACCTACGTAGTTTGGACGGGGTTATTAGCGTCGGTTGGGTGTTGGTTGGGGTTGATATATCTTCCGCTCGTTCTCTCCTGCTTTCTCTCTCTTCCGCTCTTTCTCTCTCTCTTGCTCTCTCTCTTTCTCTTTCTGCAAGTTCCTCTCTCTCTCTCTCTTCTCTCTCTCTCTCGTTCGCTCCTTCTCACGCTCTCTCTTTCTCTCTGCCTGCTCTCTCTCTCTCTCTCTTTCTCTCTCTGTTTGCTCCTCTCTCTCTCTTTCTCTTTCTCTCTCTCTCTCTCTTGCTTGGTGAGACGTACCCGCGTGAAGTCAGATAAATCAACAGATATCACAAGTTTAACATACGACTAGAATTTGAGAAATATCTAGAAGTGTTCGTGAACTATCGGTGATAAGATTAGTGTGAAAATAGTAGGATAAAGCGTCTTCTAAGTTAGTTTAACAAGTGTAATACTGAAATCAGAACAAGATGGCAGTAAGTTCCAACTGCGGGAAGAGGTGGCGTAATTTAGCTTGCTTGGCGGATTCGCAATACGATGAGGTAGCAGGAAGGGAACTGGCATTTCTCATCTATGAAATCAGCAACAGTCCTAACCAAAAAGATACAAAAGCATTCATAGATATATTAGAAGGATATAATCCTTCAAACTGGAACAAATCTAATGAAAACATCTTGAAAATAATGAAGTTCCAAATAAAATCCAAGTGGTCAAGAGACTCATAAAGAAAATATACATAAACCAACATATTCCGACAAAGAAAATGAATAAGGTGAATCTTGTGAATATCCTAATTGATGCATTAGGAAAAAGAATGCCAAAAGCATGCAAACTGTGTAAGGTTTGGTATAGCATAGTCAATCCACAAAACCTAATCAGAAAATGTGCTGCATGCAACATTCCGACCCATCCACAGTGTGTGAGGTAATGCAAGATTTGAGAAAAGATACAAGAATTTTTGTTCAACATGTCTATCATGGATAGACAATGTTATTAAATCAAGATTGAATGTACAAATAGTTGAGGATGAAGAAGAAGAGGAAGAAGAAGAAGAAGAAGAAGAGGAAAAGACGGAAGAGAAGTAAACAAAAATGAAATGACAGAAAAAAAATAAGGAAAACAAAGAACAAGATAAAAGTATGGATGCAGAGATACTCATTGATACTACATATGAGCAATAAAGCAGCATACCTACGAAGAAATAAATTACTATATGACAACAGAAAAGCAAATCCCGAAGAGGCTCTACCCAGATCTACACAATGACGGGAAAGAGGAAAAAATAGACAAGAAAGACAAAATCTGCAACCTTTTGAAAAGAGGGAATTGCAGATTTGGAGAAAGATGTTACTACAAACATCCTAAGGTATGTCAAAACTATGAAATATATGGTAAATGTGCATACTTAGATGGCTATGGGGATGATTGCAGAGATCTGCATCCAAAATATGTAAAAACCTAAAAGAAGGAAAAGGATGTAAGTTCGACAAAAAATGCAAATATATGCACCCTGTAGCCATGAATCATAATCAAATAAATAACCAACCAAGTAATAAAATCCAAAATAAGAAAGAAACAAATAAAGAGAGAAATCAAGAATATCAGGTAAAAGAGAAAAGCAAACCACCAATGAGATATGCAGAGGTGTCAGCAAAAAATTTCAAAGCATCAGCTCCGAAATTCTACTCAAGAGATAATAACTGTATTTATTATGCAAGAGGATATTGCAGAAACGGAGAAAATTGCAGATTCAGACACAAAATGAATAATTATGATGAAGAAGATCAAAATATTATGGAAAAAGTTGGAAATTTTTTTTTTTTTTTGTTTTTTTTTTTTTTTTTTTTTTTTAATTTTGTCAGAATTCTGGAAATGAAAAAAAGAACAACATACCAGAAATCAGGAAAGAGACATGGGAAAAATCCTTATTACTACCAATATTAAATGAAGGAGAAAACACGCAAACCATCATAGTGATGAATGCGCAGGGTTTAGTTACGAGTAACTCAAAAAGAAAAATAGAGTACTTAGAAGAACTAACAAAACCCAAAATGAAAAGAAAATAGATATAATGAATATAAGTGAAAACCTGGTATTCCCAAGAGACTGGGAATGATGATCAAATAAAAGGGTTCCAAACTTATAGATCAGATAGAAAAAATAGGAATCAAGGGGGAACCGCAATATATGGGAAAGACAAAAAACAAGGAAAAATATATGAGAAATATAGTAACTCAGAATGTGAACTAATAGCGGTAGAATTTGAATCTGAAAAATTGATGAACATAGTAATATATAGACCTCCTAATACTAAAGAGTTTGACTTAATAATTGAAAAATTGGATGATATATGTAGAAATCACAAGGACTGGACTATTCTCCTATCTGGTGACTTCAACTTTCCTTTCGTAGAATGGAAAGAACGAATAGGAGACTGTGGTTGTACTTATACATATAAAAAAGAGAGTAATAGTAGTGCAGAAGATAAGAGGCAATTTGAAAAGCTATTAGATATGCTACTAGAATACAACCATTCAACAAATAAATCACCTGCCAACAAGAAAGGAAAATACTTTAGACCTAGTATTTGTGAACGAGATGAATTATGTTAAAGAAATAAGAGTTTATAATGCGAGTATTTCAGATCATAATGTCATAGAATTAACAGTTCATTCCAAAGCAAGTGAAAATAGAGATAAGCAAGAAATGAAAAAGTGGGAAGGATATGGAAAATACAACTTCTACAGTAAAAATAAAATAAAATGGTCAGAAATTAATGAAGAATTAAACAAAGATTGGGATACATTTTCGTAAGTGATGACATAAGGGTAAATACGGAGATATTATATAAAATATTGGAGAAAATAGTGGATAAATATATACCGAAGAAGAAAAGTAAACATCATTCATACATACCAAGAGACAGAAGGATCTTGTTCCAGAAAATCAGAAAGTGGAAAAAAGGTCTTGCAAAAGAAAAAAAATGCATGGAAAGTTATAGAACTAAAAAGTAAGATAGAAAATGCAGAACAAAAGATTATACAATCAAAAGAATATGAAAAACGGGACTTGGAAGAAAAAACCCTATTAAATATCAAGCAAAACCCCAAACTATTATACTCATATGCGAAGAAGATGAATAAAAGAAGAATAGAAATAGGCCCTCTGAGAATTGAAGGGAGATTAACGAATGAAAAAAAAAAAAAAAAGGAAATTTGCAAAATACTGGCAGAACGATATAAGAGAGAATTCACCCCTAGAATAGATAATGAAGATAATGATATAGAAGTAAGGGACGAAAATAGTGAATATTTAGCTGACATAGAAATTAATGGAAGCTGATATTGTGCAGGCAATTAATGAAATTAAAAATGGAGCTGCTGCAGGGCCGGATGGAGTCCCTGCTATTTTGTTAAAGAAAGTAGTTCATTCTATCGCAAAGCCACTTGCAATATTATTAAGACAAAGTGTAGATACAGGCAAGATTTATGATTGAGCACAAATTAGCATATATCACCCCTACTTTCAAAAGTGGATCAAGACTAGAGGCAAGTAATTATAGGCCTGTGAGTCTAACATCACATATTATGAAAGTGTATGAAAGGGTAATGAAGAAAAATATTATGAAACATTTAATAAAAAATAATTTGTTTAATATAGGACAACACGGTTTCGTACCCGGAAAAAGTACACAAACCCAACTGTTAGTCCACCGTGAGAACATATTCAAAAATATGAAAAGCGGAAACGAAACAGATGTGGTTTATCTAGACTTTGCAAAAGCTTTTGACAAAGTAGACCATAATATATTAGCAAAGAAAATTAGAAAACACAATATCGTAGATAAAGTAGGAAGATGGTTAAAAGAATTTTTACACAACAGAAAACAGATAGTTATTGCAAACGATGAGAAATCGGATGAAACCAAGGTAATATCCGGTGTGCCACAAGTACGGTGCTAGCTGCAATATTGTTTGTTATTATGATTGAAGACATAGACAGTAATGTTAAGGATTCGGTAGTGAGTAGTTTCGCTGATGACACAAGAATAAGTAGAGAAATTACTTGTGATGAAGATAGGAACGCTCTACAAAGAGACCTTAACAAAGTATATGATTGGGCAGAGGTAAAATAGGATGGTATTTAACTCTGATAAATTTGAATCAATAAATTATGGAGACAGAGAAGGAAAGCTATATGCATATAGGGGACCTAATAATGAGACAATCACAAATAAGGAAGCAGTTAAAGACCTTGGTGTGATGATGAAAAGGAAGGAAACATGTTTATGCAATGATAACAAATAGCCATTCTGTTGGCAAAATGTAAAGCAAAAATGGGAATGTTGTTACGGCACTTCAAAACAAGAAAAGCTGAACACATGATTATGCTTTATAAAACATATGTTCGTAGTCCACTTGAATATTGCAATATGATATGGTACCCACACTATCAAAAGGATATTGCACAAATAGAGAGTGTACAAAGGTCCTTTACAGCTAGAATAGAAGAAGTTAAGGACCTAGACTACTGGGAAAGACTACAATCCTTAAAATTATATAGTCTAGAAAGGAGAAGAGAACGCTACATGATAATTCAGGCATGGAAACAGATAGAAGGAATAACAGAAAATATCATGGAACTAAAAATATCAGAAAGAGCAAGCAGAGGTAGATTAATAGTGCCCAAAACTATACCAGGAAAAATAAGGGAAAGCACACAGAACATTAATCCACTACGCACAGCATCGATAATGCAGCGTCTATTCAATGTGTTGCCAGCTCATCTGAGGAATATATCAGGAGTGAGCGTAGATGTGTTTAAGAATAAGCTCGACAAATATCTAAACTGCATCCCAGACCATCCAAGATTGGAAGATGCAAAATATACCGGAAGATGTACTAGCAACTCTCTGGTAGACATTAGAGGCGCCTCACACTGAGGGACCTGGGGCAACCCGAACGAACTGTAAGGTCTGTAAGGTAAGGTCTCTCTCTCTCTCTGTCTCTCCCCCCTCGATCTCTCTCTCTCTCTCTCTCTCTCTGTCTCTCCCCCCTCCCCCTCGATCTCTCCTCTCTCTCTCGTGGCGGTATACGTAGTCGGTTGGTTTCTTGCGCCATTTCTTCTTATGATGGTGGGAAGAAACTCTGTTTCTTTTACCGTGTTGATAGTCGGTTTTTTCTCTAATATGCGTAATGCTTCAAGATAACGTAGGGCGTTTTCGTCCGGTGCATGGTCAATAATTTCTATGTTCTTTATAAGCTCAGCTCTTTCTGGTCTCCTGTTATGTTTTTCTCTATAGTAAATGAAAATGGCCCCTTCTTGAAGATGACACGAGAGACGCTTGGAGAGTCTGGTAGTGGTCATCCCGATATAAGAATGGTGGCATCCATCCACCGAGCATGTGAATTCGTAGATGACACTCCTTCTCTTCAAAGACGTTTCTGGGGGCGCCGGGTTGTTTCTAAGAAGCAGCTGGCTGGTTTTCATGCTTTTGTAATAAATTATGAGGCTAATTTTATCACTTTCTGTAGTGGGGGAGACATTTTCACTGATTATTTTCCTTATAGCCTTTTCATCTTCCAAATATTTGTGGTGCATATGATTTTTATAAAATATTTTTATAGCTCCACTTTGGTCGTTAGTTACGGTCGTTCTTTCTTGGTGCCATTTATTTATGGAGTCCCTCGTTTGGCGTTCGACCATACGGTTTGAGAAGTTATTATTAATGAGAACTTGTGTAGACCTTTCGATCTCCCTGGTGGTTTCTCTCCATGTGGAACAGTGTGTAAGGGCGCGGCGGACGAAGGCATCTACCACCGATCTTTTATACCTGTCTGGGCACTCGCTGGACCCATTAAGGCATAGACCCGGGTTTGTGGGTTTCTTGTAAACCGTGGTGGTGTATCCCGTAGGGGTCTGCTGTACCCAAACGTCCAGGAAGGGTAGGGCACCGTCAACGCTGCGTTCACACGTGAAGTGGAGGACGGAGCATTCTTCGAAGGTGTTTCTTAAAGTTTCAAGGTCCTCTTCTCTGTCAACTTTCATGAAGGTGTCGTCTATGTAGCGGTAGTATTGGGGAGGACAGGGGATCTTATTGAAAACTCTTTCTTCGACGACACTCATGTAGAAGTTGGCAAATAGAACCCCTAATGGGGATCCCATTGCCACGCCGTCAATCTGGCAATAAAGATGTCCTCTGTGGGTCGTGAATGGTGCCTTCTTGGTACATATTTCAAGGAGGGCTTTTAGGGCTTCCTCTGGGATGTTCAAAGCCTGTGTCTCCTCACATCTGTATACTCTGTCGAGGATGTGTTCAATCGTCTCTTCGACTGGAACGTTCGTGAAGAGGCTCTCGACGTCAAGAGAGGCGATGATACCTGTAGACGGAGAGTCTCGGAGTTTACGTAAAAAGTCGGTAGATGACTGTAGACAATACCTGTCAGGGATATATGGCGTGAGGAGTTCATTGAGTCTCTTCGCGATTTTGTAAGTCGGGGTTGGGATTTGGCTTATAATAGGGCGAAGAGGATTTCCAGGCTTGTGGGTTTTAACGGTGCCGTAAATATACCCTGGATTAAAGTCACCCTGGGCAAGGGGAAGTCTGGGAGCATTCCTAGCGGCATGGATTCTTTCGACCGTCCTATTAATGTCTCGTCGGATGTCTTCGATGGGGTTCTTGTTGATTTTTCTGAATTTGG
>NC_061088.1:48133641-48136141 GCF_015104395.2 Macrobrachium nipponense | reverse complement strand
TCGATCCAGGTCTGACACTGACACGCATACTGCTCTCTCTCTCTCTCTCTCTCTCTCTCTCTCTCTCTCTCTCTCTCTCTCTTCTATTGAGTCTCCCTTTATTAATTCTTCTCTCTTTCTGTTTCCCTTTCTCTCCCCGTCTTTTCCATTTTATCTTCTGTGCATTCATTCCTCCACCCCTCTTTCTTTCGCTCTACTTTTTTACATATTATCTTCTGTGTATTAATTCTTCTCTCTCTCTCTCTCTCTCTCTCTCTCTCTCTCTCTCTCTCTCTCTCTCTCTCTCTCTCTGTCTTCCATTTTATCTTCTGTATTAATTAGTCTCCCTCTCAGCCCAATAGAGCGTAAAATTACAACCATGCGGAAAGTAATTGCGTCAATATGAACAGTACAGGGGAGAAGATAACTCTAATACAAGTGTACAGACCTCCTCACTAACCACAAATGTTCGAAGAGGAACTATATGCACTACTAGGACAAGAAATAAACAACAATCTCCGCATAATAATAAGAGATTTCAATGTTAGCATTACATTTGGACACTATGACCTCCACATCAAGCTTAGAAGGCAAGAGACTTAGAGTTTGTAAAAAAATGAAATCTTCCGGCAATGTGTTGACAAATCTACTAGAGGAAACAACATACCAGACACCATCCTTATGTCTGACCTTTCAGTAAGGGCAAATCTAGGCAAAGGTGACCATAAAATTATTGCATTTCATATCAATATTCAACATAATAAAGAGGAGAAGATGCTAAAGAGATTAGACTACCGTCGAGGAAATCTAAAAAAACACTAAAGCACTATGTTAAAAATCTAGAGTACGACAAGTACAAAGACATAGATAAGGACGGTGAAGCCTTTCTAGAAGAATACACAGAAAATCACTCTAGATGTATACGATTGGAGAGCAAATACTAAGAAAGGGCAACCCTCTGCCTAAGAGCTTCAACAGAGAAATTAAAAATAAAATAAGAAAAAGAGACAGATTGCAAAAATCATTGAACCCGCACCCAATACCAGAAGAACTAGGCAAGCAGGAAGAACTGTATAGAATGGAGAATAAATTACCAAGGAATCCAAAGATAAATGAAGATAATAGAGTTGCATCAGTTTGTAAAGAAAACACAAAAGAATTCTTTACTTGTGTTAATAGTAGGAAACCAATAAAAAATAGCATAGGTCCCTTAAGAGACAATAGAGGAAACCTGATGAACTCAGACTTGAAAAAATCAGAGTTACTGAATAAGTTTTTTTACTAGGATTTTCATAATTGAAGACACTACCTCAATCCTGAACCAGCTATTAAATATGAAGGGGCAGAACTGTTGGACGAAATTATATTTACAGAAAAGGACATTAAAAACGAAATAGAAAAACTAAGCAAGTTCAAATCTCCTGGCCCAGATGGGATCTAACCAAGAGAAATTAAAGTGTTAAAAGATGAAATAGTTCCTTACCTATATAAACTCTATAGAAAAACTGCAGAACAACGAAAGGCACCAAAAGGAAAGAAGCTAGGAAATATCGAAAAGAATAGTCAGGAAATTATCGACCAGTCTAATGTTAGTCTCTTGTAAGATTTTTGAGTCTACAATTGCAGATCAAATTGTGGATTACATTGATAGAAACAACGTGTCGGTAAACAACCAACACAGTTTCCGACAAAACAGATCATTCCTATCAAATATCTTGGAGTTTTTCATAACTTGCTTTGCACTTACGACAGTAGTAGAGCAATAGATATACTCTACTTAGATTTCCAAAAGGCCTTTGACAAAGTTCTACACAAGAAACTTATGACAAAAGTTAGAGCTTTAGGAATTGTAGGAGAAATAACAGACTTATAGAAAACAGAGTCGTAATAAATGGTGAAGAATTAGGATGGGCAGATGTGACAGCGGTGTTCTTCACGGTTCTGTCCTAGGCCCACTCTTGATTTTTACTTATATTATTGACATTGATGTAGGCTTAACTAGTAAGATAGCCAAATTTGCAGATGACACCAAACTAGATATAAATGCAGTAGACCCAAATACAGTGAAAAGTTTAAGAAATTATTTAAGGATGGTAGATACCTTTTAAACTGGATACATTTAAAGCGTTACAAATAGGAACAAACAATACTCATGCAAACTACAGCTACTTAGGAATGACATAATGTAGACCAAAAAGGCCTTGCAGTGATTATTACCAAGGACTTAAGATCCACAACACGATGCATCAAAGCTGAAAAGAAGGCACAGAAACTAGTGGGATACATACAGAGACATTTCAAACACTGAAACAAGGAAACGTTGCTGCAGCTTTATACATCAATAGTTAGACTACATCCTTAATATGCAGTAGTTTTGGTCACCAACACTAGGAAATGACATAAATAAACTAGAAAGGGTACGAGCAAGAGCCATAAAGTTAATTCCATCAATCAGGCAAATAGGTTACCAGAGACTACTAGAGAGCCTCAACATGTATTACTAAAAGCAGGAAATTTTTTT
>NC_061088.1:48126141-48128641 GCF_015104395.2 Macrobrachium nipponense | reverse complement strand
TGTTGAATGTTGTATTCTAGTAGCATATCTAATAGCTTTTCAAATTGCCTCTTATCTTCTGCACTACTATTACTCTCTTTTTTATATGTATAAGTACAACCACAATCTCCTATTCGTTCTTTCCATTCTACGAAAGGAAAGTTGAAGTCACCAGATAGGAGAATAGTCCAGTCCTTGTGATTTCTACATATATCATCCAATTTTTCAATTATTAAGTCAAACTCTTTAGTATTAGGAGGTCTATATATTACTATGTTCATCAATTTTTCAGATTCAAATTCTACCGCTATTAGTTCACATTCTGAGTTACTATATTTCTCATATATTTTTCCTTGTTTTTTGTCTATCCCATATATTGCGGTTCCCCCTTGATTCCTATTTTTTCTATCTGATCTATAAGTTTGGAACCCTTTTATTTGATCATCATTCCCAGTCTCTTGGAAATACCAGGTTTCACTTATATTCATTATATCTATTTTCTTTTCATTTTGGGTTATTTCTTCTAAGTACTCTATTTTTCTTTTTGAGTTACTCGTAACTAAACCCTGCGCATTCATCACTATGATGGTTTGCGTGTTTTCTCCTTCATTTAATACTGGTAGTAATAAGGATTTTCCCATGTCTCTTTCCTGTTCTGGTATGTTGTTCTTTTTTTCATTTCCAGAAATTCTGACATTAAAAAATCCAACTTTTCCATAATATTTGATCTTCCTTCATCATAATTATTCATTTTGTGTCTGAATCTGCAATTTTCTCCGTTTCTGCAATATCCTCTTGCATAATAAATACAGTTATTATCTCTTGGGTATAATTTCGGAGCTGATGCTTTGAAATTTTTGCTGACACCTCTGCATATCTCATTGGTGGTTTGCTTTTCTCTTTTACCTGATATTCTTGATTTCTCTCTTTATTTGTTTCTTTCTTATTTTGGATTTTATTACTTGGTTGGTTATTTATTTGATTATGATTCATGGCTACAGGGTGCATATATTTGCATTTTTTGTCGAACTTACATCCTTTTCCTTCTTTTAGGTTTTTACATATTTTTGGATGCAGATCTTTGCAATCATCCCCATATCCATCTAAGTATGCACATTTACCATATATTTCATAGTTTTGACATATCTTAGGATGTTTGTAGTAACATCTTTCTCCAAATCTGCAATTCCCTCTTTTCAAAAGGTTGCAGATTTTGTCTTTCTTGTCTATTTTTTCCTCTTTCCCGTCATTGTATAGATCTGGGTAGAGCCTCTTCGGGATTTGCTTTTCTGTTGTCATATCGTAATTTATTTCTTCGTAGGTATGCTGCTTTATTGCCTCATATGTAGTATCAATGAGTATCTCTGCATCCATACTTTTATCTTGTTCTTTGTTTTCCTTATTTTTTTTCTGTCATTTCATTTTTGTTTACTTCTCTTCCGTTTTCCTCTTCTTCTTTTTCTTCTTCTTCCTCTTCTTCTTCTTCTTCATCCTCAACTATTTGTACATTCAATCTTGATTTAATAACATTGTCTATCCATGATAGACATGTTGAACAAAAAATTCTTGTATCTTTTCTCAAATCTTGTATTACCTCAGCACACTGTGGATGGGTCGGAATGTTGCATGCAGCACATTTTCTGATTAGGTTTTGTGGATTGACTATGCTATACCAAACCTTACACAGTTTGCATGCTTTTGGCATTCTTTTTCCTAATGCATCAATTAGGATATTCACAAGTTTCACCTTATTCATTTTCTTTGTCGGAATATGTTGGTTTATGTATATTTTCTTTATGAGTCTCTTGACCACTTGGATTTTATTTGGAACTTCTTCAATTATTTTCAAGATGTTTTCATTAGATTTGTTCCAGTTTGAAGGATTATATCCTTCTAATATATCTATGAATGCTTTTGTATCTTTTTGGTTAGGACTGTTGCTGATTTCATAGATGAGAAATGCCAGTTCCCTTCCTGCTACCTCATCGTATTGCGAATCTGCTAAACACGCCAAATTACGCCACCTCTTCCCGCAGTTGGAACTTACTGCCATCTTGTTCTGATTTATAGTATTACACTTGATAAACTAACTTAGAAGACGCTTTATCCTACTATTTTCACACTAATCTTATCACCGATAGTTCACGAACACTTCTAGATATTTCTCAAATTCTAGTCGTATGTTAAACTTGTGATATCTGTTGATTAATCTGACTTCACGCGGGTACGTCTCACCAAGCAAGATGGCTACTTACGAGTAATTAATATAATTGGTGTTTGACTATTACTGATTAAGACTATTATTTACCGGGGGTTATCTGAGTTAATCGAATTATGAGTTATTATTCTATTAATTAACCTGTAAGAGTCTGAATAATTCAGTTAGTACTTTGCTTTGAATAAACGTATATTTTTGTAGCTCCGACTCTAATTTGATGACCTGATGGAATGGAGAGAGAGAGAGGTTGCGAGAGAGAGAGAGAGAGAGAGAGAGAGAGAGAGAGAGAGAGGGCTATTGCCA
>NC_061088.1:48096141-48121141 GCF_015104395.2 Macrobrachium nipponense | reverse complement strand
AATTACCCCACTTATTATCCCAAAATGTTAGTATGTCATCCACGTATCTCATCCACAGCATGTTTTTGGGTTTTATTGCATTTATTACTGTAGTTTCAAAGTATTCCATGTACAGATTGGCTAAAATAGGACTTAAAGGACTACCCATACTACACCCGAATTTTTGCTTGTAGAATGATTCCCCGAATGAAAATACGTTATTAGATGCACATAATTCAACTAACTTTATTATTTTGTCAAGTGCCAAAGGGAAATGATCTGAATAGGGGGATAATTTTTCCCTTAAAAACTGAAGAACGTCCTGTACTGGTACTTTTGTAAATAGGGAGTCTATGTCAAGGCTTAAAAGTTTTGTTGTGAAGTGGTATATGTGCTTCTCTGAATTTGTGACAAAAGTCTTCCGAATGTTTGATGTGACTGGGAGAAAAAGTGCCTAAAAAAGGAGAAAGGAGGCCAGCTAACCATTTAGAAATTTTGTAATTGAAAGCTCCGGCGCATGAAACGATGGGTCTGAATGGAAGATTGTCTTTGTGAGTTTTGGGAAGACCATAAAAGTAGGGTAATTTAGGATTAATTACTTTAAATTTCTCTAATAGTTCAATACTCTTTTTGTCTTGGCCAATTAATCTTACTTTCCGAAAAAATTCTGTGGGAACGTTCTGGAGGGGATTTTTCGTCAGTTTTTCGTAAGTATTTGTGTCGCTAAGGAGCTGGTTGATTTTGTCGAGGTAGAAGTCTTTGTCCATTATTACAATTTTGCCGTCTTTGTCGGATCTACTTATTATAACATCTAACTTTTTTAGCGAGTGGATGGCTATCATGAATCTGCGGGGAACAGGATATTTCTTATGAAGGTCAGTTAAAGCCTTTAGTAACACTCCTTTTAAACATATCTCTTCACGGCTGTAGTTTTTGTCAGATATGAATTTATCAAAAGCCACTATGAAGTCTAGGTTGTTTTTGCGGTCTGGCATAAGGGCAAAGGATAAGCCTAAATTTAAAACTAAACTAAGTTGATTTACAGTAAGGGGGGTGGTTGGATAAGTTTAAAACTTTGTCTTCTTGTTCAAGATTATTCCATGCGCTATTATCTATTAGTTATTTAACTTGCGTAAAAGTCTGTTGGAATGAGTCACGCTATTATAGGCAGCAATGTCGGAACAGAATGAAATCAGATACCTGTATATGTGGTCCGTAGTGAGGAGGCGAAGATTAGATTGAGTTCCATATATCACTCTGCGTAGCACGAAGATGTCGTTTCTCGTACTGGTGATTCTTTCTTCCAAGAAAATCTTGTGTGATAGAGGGAAGGGGTTTGATTGCAGTTTTCCGCAAGTTTGAAAAAGAACTGAACAGACTACACCGGCTGAAAAACCAAAAACACTTTTTGGAAGAATGCCTCAAAGAACAAGTACTTCCAAAAATGTACGGATTCGGGAGATGGACTCTGCAATCAAACCCCTTCCCTCTATCACACAAGATTTTCCTGGAAGAAAGAATCACCAGTACGAGAAACGACATATATATATATATATATATATATATATATATATATATATATATATATATATATATATATATATATATATATATATATATATATATATATATATATATATATATATATATATATATATATATATATATATATATATATATATATATATATATATATATATATACATATCTCATAATATATATATATATATATATATATATATATATATATATATGAATAACTTGATCAGGAAATATATAAAACGTGATGCTATGTATAAATAAAGGTTTTTTGCCACGAAGGAAAAAATGAAAAAGCGAGATAGCCAAGTACTTTCGGTCCTGTTCGGACCCTTTACTGAGGCAAACTGATTTTAGAGAACAACATAGTCAAAAGAAGGCTTAATATACAAACTGACACTACAAGATTAGCAATTAGGGCGATTTTCACTCTACAGAAAGGAGGAACCGCCTGAGGGTAGCCACACCTTGAAGGATACACGCAGTAAGCAAGTGATTCTTCCAGAAAAAAGTACATTTTGAAAAAACACGGGAGCATATACAATTTAATATCATGAATGTTTACACAAATTTTCCCCAAAAAAATTATTATTAATGAAAGGACGAAAGAATATATATATATAATATATATATATATATATATATATACTATATATATATATATATATATATATATATATATATATATATATATATATATATATATATATATATATGTATATATTATATATATATATATATATATATATATATATATATATATATATATATATATATATATATATATATATATATATATATATATATATATATATATATATATATATCATATATCTAGATATTATCTATATATATATATATATATATATATATATATATATATATAGATATCAAGCAAGAGAAAGAGGGAGAGAGAATGTCGAACCAGAGAGAGAGAGAGAGAGAAAAATAATAACTATATACATGTGGGACTAATTTATTAGTCGTTCATTTATTTTAAGGTCCTTCATAAATATCTTACAAATATATGGATCCAAATGGTTCATTCCCAGACTAAGATTTAGGT
Source organism: Macrobrachium nipponense (assembly GCF_015104395.2). NCBI lineage: Eukaryota > Metazoa > Arthropoda > Malacostraca > Decapoda > Palaemonidae > Macrobrachium > Macrobrachium nipponense. The sequence continues at coordinate 48,118,557 of NC_061088.1, read as the reverse complement.
AGTTTTTATTAGTGATTTGTATAATTGCAGATTCCAGTAAATTTCTTGAAACATAATCATTAGATCTAGCAATTACCGAGGTATCACCCCAATTAATACAATGAGATTTTTCACTCAGATGGATAATCAGTGCATTTGAAGTCTAGGCTGTTCTAACTGAATACATATGCTGCTTAATACATACACATAAATTTTTACTTTACTGACCAACGTAAAACGATGGGCAATCCTTACAAGGAATTTTGTAAATGATGTTGTTATTTGTTACGGGACTATTCTTAATTAGCATATCTTTAATGATATTGTTATAAGGGAACACTACATTAACATTAAACGATTTAAATATTGATTTTATGGTTTCAAATCCACGAAAGTAAGGTAAGCTAAGTACATTTTTCGGCATTTCTTTTTCATTAATAGCAACACTATAAAACTTTTTGTGAGCTTTTTGATAACATAAATAAATTAAATGAGGTGGGTAGCAGAGATCGTTTCCTATCTTTTCTATGTATTCTATATCTTGGTCCAGATATTGTGGACTCTTGATATGCAAAGTGCGTAGGAACATAGAAGAAAAAATTGACATTTTAATATTAAGATGGTGGCCAGAATAAAAATGTACATATGTTAAATTATTTGTGGGTTTTCTATAAATACTGAATTTGCATTGGAAAGATTCTCTATGTATTAACCCTCTTACGCTGATTGGACGTATTAAACGTCGAGTCAAAATGTCTCCCGTATGCCGATTGGATGTATTATACATCGACTCAAAAAAGTTTTTTTTTGAAATTCGCGGAAAAATACTTATAGGCCTACCAGCCGAAAACTTTTGAACCAGGCACCTTGGGGGATGCTGGGAGTTCACGGATCAAGGCGTTGTTTTGTTTACAATCATTACGCAGGCGCGCAAGCGCGAATTGCTTTCTTATCGCACTAAAAAGTATCAGTGACACATCTCAAAAATTATTTTGTCACTTTGACATAATTTTTGCACCGTTTTAAATTATCCATTACATGAAGTATTATATATGAAAATGTGCGCAATTTCATTTAAAATACAAAAAGAAAATACTCATTATTGTAGCTTTTATACGTTTTGAAATATTTTTATATAAATAACGATAAGTGCCAAAATTTCGACCTTCGGTCAACTTTGACTCTACCGAAATGGTCAAAAAACGAAATTTTAAGCTAAAACTCTTATATTCTATTAATATTCAATCATTTGCCTTCATTTTGCAACAAATTGGACGGCTCTAGCACAATATTTCGATTTATGGTGAATTTATGAAAAAACTTTTTCCTTACGTCCGCGCGGTAACTCTTCTGATAAATTTCTTTCGTGCGATTGTCCTAATGTTTGCATCATTTTAAATTTGCCGTTACATAAAGTTTTATATATGGAAATGTGCGCAATTTCATGCACAACACAACTAAATACAACCAATGGTTGTAGCTTTTATCAGTTTTGAAATATTTTCATATAAATAACAATAAGTGCCAAAATTTCAACCTTCAGTCAACTTTGACTCTACCGAAATGGTCGAAAAACGCAATTGTAAGCTTAAACTTTCATATTCTAGTAATATTCAATCATTTACCTTCATTTTACAACGAATTGGAAGTCACTAGCACAATATTTCGATTTATGGTGAATTTATGAAAAAAAAAAAAATTTTCCTTACGTCCGCGCAGTAACTCTTCCGAAAAAAATCATAAATTTTTTTTTGCGATTGTCGAAATGTTTGCACCATTTAAAAGTAGCCGTTACATAAAGTGTTATATATGAATGTGCAATGTCATGTAGATTACAACAACAAATGATTGAAGGTTGTAGCTTTTATCTTTTTCGAAATATTTGCATATAAATCACGATAAATAGAAAAAAACTACGTTCGGTCAACTTTGACTCTACCGAAATAGTCGAAATACGCAATTGTAAGCTAAAACTCTTACAATCTAGTAATATACAGTTATTTATCTTAATTTTGAAACAAATTCGAAGTGTCTAGCACAATATTTAGATTTATGGTGAATTTAAAAAAAAAAACTTTCTTTCCCTCTGAGCACCGATTCGCGGCCGCAAATCTCCAAAATGCGTACGTCGTATTCTCCTAATATTTGCTCCTTTTCATATTAGGCATTTTATAGTTTCATATATGAAAATATGTGCAAATTCATGAAGAATACAAAAAAACATAATATTTGAAGGTTGTAGCTTTTCTCATATTTGCAATATTTGCATATGAAAAAAAAAAATTATATAAAAATTTCGACATTCGGTCAACTTTAACTTGTTTGAAATGGCCAAAAACTGCAATTCTAACCTAACACTCTTACAGTATCGTAATATTCAATCATTTGTCTTCATTTTGAAACAAATAGGAAGTCTATAGAACAATATTTAGATTTTTGAAAAAAAAACATTTTTTTACGTCCGCGCATTACGAATTCATGCATCATTTTGTGATAACATTTTTTCTGTGTTGCTTTGATCGTTTTACAATGTGTTATATATCAAAATGATTGAAATGTAGTGTTCAATACAACAATAAAAAAAGTAACTCGTTAGCTTTAACCGTTTTCCGCACAGCTTGATTTGAATACAATTATGAATGAATTTTTTTTTTTTTCGCTACCATATATCGCATTATTTATATATGATAATGATATTTTTTTTTCATTTCTGATAGTTGCATACTAAACTTCAGGCAATGAAAAAAAAAGGAGCAAAAATGAACTCTTAATCTTGGAAAATAAGCGAGCTGCGATTTTTTGAAAAAAATATTTTTTCCGCTTCCGCGCTCACTCCAAACCCGCCTCGACATACGGGAGACATTTTGGTTTTTAGGGCTTCGGCGTAAGAGGGTTAATACATCTAGGAAAGGGATGACATTGTTATTTTCAATTTCATCAGTGAATTTTATGGATGGCACTAAATTATTAAATTTAGACAGTAAATCCTTTACATCGATACCAACAGGTAAGACTACTAAGATATCATTGACATATCGGTACCATTTTAAGGGCATAAGTGTGATATTCGGGAGGTGTTGTCTCTCAAAAAATTCCATATATAAGTTTGAAAGGAGAGGTGATAAAGGGTTACCCATGGCCATACCAAATATTTGTTGGTAATATTCTCCATTAAAAATAATTCTGCAATCACAAATACATAACTTAATTAAGGAAATTATGTGACTAACGGACATAGGCAATTCATGCAGTACAAGTTCATTACTTAAATATTCTAGCACAGAGTCAATAGGGACTTTTGTAAACAAAGAACATACATCAAAACTGACAAAAATATCGCTAGGGTTTAGTAAAATATTATTTAATTTTTCCACAAGATCAAGAGAATTCAGGATGTGTGAATTAGATACAGTTCCTAGTAGCGGGGATAACACTTTAGTAAGATATTTAGATAGTTTATAAGCAGTTGATCCTACAGTACTAATAATTGGGCGCATAGGTTTGTTTTCCTTATGAGTTTTGACTAGGCCATATAAATAAGGTAATGAGGGACACTTTACAGTTAACTTACACAAAAGTTCTTTTTTATCTCTAGGAATTTGTTTGATATTGATATTAAAGTTTTTTATTACTTGGTCCAACGGATTTTTTGCGAGTTTTTTGTAAGTTATTTCATCCTCTAGTAAAGTATGCATGCGTGATATGTAGTCAGTTTTGTCAAGAACCATTAAACTATTTTATTTATCAGTCTTGGTAATGTGTAAGCTATTATCATTCCTCAATTCTTTTAAACTTTTTCTGTAGCGAGCGGGGAAGTTATTTTCATGATAGGCATGCGTAGCACTATATGTCATGCCTTTGATAATGTCTAAATGATTTTGTGGTAGGTCACAGTATTTTTCAAACTTATATAGAGATGTCGCTATTGATAAAGCTGAGGGTTTGTTACAAATGAAGAAAGACAACCCAAAGCCTAATGCACGCACTGCATTATCACTTATTTGTTTGCTCGATGAATTCACCACACAATCACTTCTAGCATTATTGGTCCAATCATTGTCGTTGAAAAGGTTGTTTAATTTTCTGTCCAGTTTTCTAATCAAAGTGTCTGTAGTTCTATGAAGTTTTCCATGTATATTTCTTGCCTTAATGCGTGTTTCCAATCAGCAGGAATCGAGTAGTTGAAGTTACATCGGGCTTTTTCCAGTTCTTAAAAGCCCGACGTAACTTCAATCCTGTCGATTGGAAGAATCGGATGCTGGATTATTGCTACGGAAAATTGAGAAAGTGCTGCAACCATCTTGAAAGGAAGCTTCAAGTCAAGCTGATGAATCTTATTGCTGAAAGCGACTGGACTAAGCATGCCAACGTGGACTTCATGATTTTTCTTATTCTTGTTATGTTGTTCCATTTGCAAACATGAAGAAGATTGATTGTGCACTTCTGCCACCTTCTTGTCGAACCCTCGGTAAAAAGCTCCAAAGGGCTCAATACGTCATAATATTGTGGAACCATGCCAACCTTGCATGCCCTGACCAAGGTCTGTTTCCTACTGACTATGGCTGGTCAGCAAATGGAAACCTCTTGCTACCAGTGTGGTTTGATGGACCTGCCCTTCCTGATGCTCTGTTCACAGACCGTGAAAACAATAAGGATGACAACAATGGTGCTTATAGTGACAGTGATGAATCAATCATTGTAGATTCAACAGATGTCTATGTTGATACAGATGAGTTACATCAATCCTAACCCATCTGATGGCGAAGCATGGAGTGAGGATTCTGATATGGATTTAGAAGATGGGGAATAATATGATTAAGACTGAATGTTTGTGGAAGTCTTTGCAAGAGTACAGATGCCGAATATATTAATTTAGATATGCACCTCTGGGACTTATCTTCTTTACCACCACATATAGCCTACTGAGATGGCACCATCCTGACCTTTTATTATTTCATAATTAGTTAATCATTTAGACATGAATCAAGAGACTGTACCAAAATTTGGTTTTGATATGAATTTAGTTGTTAAATGTAATCATACATTGCAGGGATTTTATATCTATTTGTTAGCAAAAGATACCCTTACTTGTTTTATTTATGCCAATTATTATAATTTTTTTTTTTTTTTTGAAAAAAATATTTTTATTTTTATTCTGAGTTCCATTCAAGTACACATCACAGATTAGTCATCCCAGGCCTGTACCTGTTGTAAAATCAACAAAAGTGAGGGTCTTTATTCTGTAGGTAGTCTGGCCCTAGACTCCTTTGTGGTGTGGAGAATTTGATGAACTGATGTCAAATTATGTAAAGCATATCTTTGTTTCAGTTTTTGTCACCTTTGTTTGTGGATCCATGTATTCAGCATGGATCACTGATCAAGAGTCCGGGATACCCTATGAAAATGTCTGGTATGACAAAAAGTATGACACCAGATGAGATGGAGGGCATTTTAAAGTTAAAAATTTTTCATATTTTGGTTGATCTAGATCAACCATAGTGTTTGGTGCTTTGTGTCAGTCTGACCCAAATGAGTTTTCTGCATTCTCTGAAAGAAAGGTTGTTTAGGTTTTCAACTTCTCTTATATATCAATGACCATACAGCTAGGTCAGCCATACTGTGTCTGGCATTTCTGGCGGGGGTATTTCACTGTTAAAAATGTCTGGTAGCACCAATTTCTAATGCATGGAGGTCTGCTAAACCGTTTGGAATTAGTGTCAGTTCTTTCACTATTCAGCTGATCTAGATCAGCTATAGGGTGTAGTCCTTTACACGTGTCTGGCAGAGGTCCCCCACCAATGAAAATGTCTGGCAAAGCCAATTCACGATGCTGTGCATCTGCTTAACATTTTGAAGTTGGTATCAATTCTTTCACTTTTTGGCTGATCTAGGTTAGCTGCTGGGTGTGGTCTTTTGGGTGTGTCTGGCGGGGGTACCCCACCAAGGAAAATATCTGGCATTGCCAATTCATGGTGCCTGCGGATCTGCTTAACATTATGGAGTTGATATAAATTCTTTCTCTTTTCAACTGATCTAGGTTACCGAGAGGGTGTGGTCTTTTGGCCATGTCTGGAAATGCCAATTCAAGATACCTGGGACTATGCTGGACATTTTCCATTTAGTTTCATTTCTTTCGCACTCCATCTAATCTAGGCCATTTTTTGTGCATCATTTAGGTAGCTCTGTTAGGGGGTACCCCCCGCCAAAAATGTCTGCATTGACAATTCTTGATAATTTGAATCATAAGGGACATTTTGCTGCAGGTTTCAAATGTTTCGATTCTGAGCTGACCTAGGCTATTTTTCCAGGTAATTCTTATAGTTCCTACAGCCACACTCACCGCCTGGTACCTGGCAGACTTTCATTTCATTGACCCATGATATGCATACAGTAATGTAACATAAAAAGAAAAATTATTTCACTCTTCAGCTACCATGACCCCTGCTGGCTCTCGTATTATAACAAACTGTTCTATTTGGTTATAGGAAATAAAGGTAAATGTTATGTGATGAACATTTATAAAATAGAAATTATGTGAATGCCATAACATCTGTAAATTTGATTGAAAGTATTTTTATAATAAAAGAAAAATAATGTAGGCTGTTGTCATTCTAGCCACCCAGTTTTGGTTAGCCTCCTTAGGCATAAGCCTCCACTTCTGCCTCCACCGGTCTGGGGTAAATTTCAAACACTCAAATGATCGCCTCCTCGATGAGTGAGGTCACTGTTCAGTGGCTTAGAACGCGTGGAATGCAGTGGCATCCTTGCCTTTTAGGTGTTTGCCTAAGAAGAGAGCTATTTCGGATGGAGAGGGCTAAAAGTTATTTCACACTTTCTCTACATGGTCTAACCAGATCCCTGGCTCAGCCTCGTTCCATGACTTGATGAGGGTTCCCCTGTTACTGAAGGTAGAGTATGAGGACTAGGAAGCAGAGGAGTAGGAGCTCCTCTCTGCCATAGCGAGCTGATGCTGTCTTTCCCTCTCCTTCTCTTTCTTTCTCCTTTTCTTCTTTTCGGCTGCTTCCTGTCTCTCTTAGGCTTCTCTTTTGTTCTCCCTCTCTTCTCTTCCTTTCTCCTTCTCTTCTCTTTCTTTCTCCTTCCCTGCTTTCAGGAATTCTTTCTCAGCAGCCCTTTCAGCTCTTACGGCGATCTCCATCCTGTCAGACACCCAATCAGCCAGTCCCTGGCCCTGCAGACCATTATTCTCCCAGGTTTAGAGAAAACCTGATCCTCCTCAAACAGAGCATTGCTGGCCATCTTGAAGGGGTGGAGCTTGAGTGGCACTAGCTGAAAATTGAATGGATATACACAGGCACCTGGCCTTTAGAATGTAGTCCCTAGAGGATTAGGAATGGGGACCGAGAGGTCTGGAATGTGCAAACTATAGGCTCTGGAATAGGCAGGCACTATGCCTGGGAATGGCATCCCCAAAGGACTTGGAATGAGTAACAACAAAAGGGTTTTAATTTAGATTCCACTAAAGGTGGAATGAATGAAATGGTCATGCTGACTGAGAATTTACACTAAACGAGGAGGTGGAATTAATCATCCCCGAGATGTGGGCCTATGAACTTTTGATTATAAACGTTGGAATCGATCGTCGCTAAGTCGTAAAACGTACTGCACGAGGGCTGTAAAATTGAACTCCACGGAATGTGAAAATGATCATCACTAAGACATAAAATAATTGTCACACGGACCATAAAACTGAACTCAGCGGGATGTGGGAATGATCGTTGCTAAGATATGAAATAACCTGTCCCACGGACTATAAAATTAAACTCCACAGAATGTGGGAATGATCGTCGTTAAGACGTAAAATAAACAGTCAAATGGAATATGAAACTAGACTCAACAGAAAGTGGGTATTTTCGTCACTGAGATTTAGAATATACTGTCACATGGACTAAAAACTTGGATTTCTCGGGCGGAACTTGACTATTGCCGAGACGTAAATGAGCAGTCACTACGACTGAAGCTCCAGTTCTTCCGAGATGTGGAATTGGACGTCGCTATCATGGGGATATAGGTTCCAAACGGCAATGATCATCACTAAGACACAAATGAATGACAATATATATATTGTCATAGAGCAGGGCTGAGATACTGAGTTTTATTTTTGAGAATTTTAAAAAGACTGGTTCTATTCAATAATGCCTTTTGGAAGTGACGATACTAATATGAACATAAAATAAATCTTATTAAAAACTTCTATAATTACTTTCAAAGGACTGAAGGTAAACGTACTGTACCAACTTACAAATATAATTTTATAAGGTAATCAGAAGAGTAAATTACAGGATTACTGACTGGTGGCTCCGTGGCACAGGAACACGTGTAACTGACTGTCTTCTGATTGGACCTCTCTTCACTAATCTATATATATATATATATATATATATATATATATATATATATATATATATATATATATATATATATATATATATATAGTCACGACTTAATAACATTAACGTAAAGCAGGTTCTTTATAATTTGCGTAAAGCCGTTACATAAAAGAAACAATAGTATTTTGCACAACCTGAAGTACCTTTAACTACGAGTTATAGTTTGTAAACAATGATGGCAAAGGACAACGAGGGAGTATGATACGAAAATGTTAATATAAATATTTATTTACAAAAAGAAGAAAAAAAAATAATTGAATAATATTTGGACCGAGGTAAGTTTCAGGTCACTGCAGCGTAAACTTGATGTTCCGTTGTAACGAAGTGCTGTTAATTGCAGCTCTAAAAATGGAGGACAGTTACTAAAACCAATACTTAACTCCTCGTAAAGTATCATCAACGGCGTTGCAGTTGCAGTAATAAATATAAGGGACCAGGTGATAAATCTGAAGTTCCTTTAGAGGTTGTCCAAGGCTGATATCCTCTCGTGTGTTCGTAATGTGTCCGTCGCAGATTGACAAGTGTTGTAATCCTCCAAGATTGGTATCGAGAACTTTATAAAAACTCGATCACAGCTGCTCCTCGAAGACAAACATCCATGCATCAGCAGCGGGAGAACGATCAAACGGGCGTGACAGTGGTATAAAGCGCTGAAGACTCAAAAGCAGGCAGGCGTTGATGTGGAATAAAGGGCGCTAACAGCTACACACCATTGCAGCGATCCAAGGCGAATCCACTGCTCTCAGTAGACAAGTACCTCTCAGAGGCAATCCCAACCTCTCTAGCGTTCAGAGGATCACTGACGGCAAACTTGGGCTTTTCCCGAAAAAAAAAAAAAAAAGTCTCTCTGCCTCCACGTCATCATGTAAAGGAAGAAATTATTGGATTAGAACTATCCTCCTTAACGACTGCAAAACAAATAACAAGCAAACAGCACCCAGTTACTAACAAGCAGCAAACATACGACTGCGTGGGCAAAAAATAAATAAATAAATAAATATACAAATAAACGAACGAAAATACTTTCGGGCGTGATACCCCCAACCTAATAGGTAAAAAAAATATAATTTTTTTTACAACTCATAGACGAGTTCCAACTAATTTTATATCTCAACATGTACTGAAAAAAAAAAAAAAAAAAATTAACGGCAACGTTAAATAACCTCAAGACCAGTAAATTATCACTTCCACAAACAAAAACCAACGATATCGAACAATGAAAGAACGAGATGTTGCACCAAAGACACTGCAGGAAGAAAAAGAAAAAGACGAAAACAAAACAAAAATCCAAGTGGAAAAGACATCACAGATTTCTAGAGAGGGCATCAGCGACGACATTGTCCTTCCCTTTCACATGTTTTACAGTCAAATTATATTCCTGAAGCATAAGACTCCAATTAGTGAGCCTTCTGTTTTTGTTCCTAAATTTGTTCACAAATTTTAAAGGATTGTGATCTGAATACACAACAATTGGATCAATGCTAGCTGTTACATAAATTTCAAAATGTTGTAGAGCTAAAACTAAAGCTAAGGCTTCCTTTTCGATTGTGCTATATTTCTTTTGATGCTCATTAAGTTTCCTGGAAAAATATGAAACAGGATGTTCAATACCTTCACTATCGTCTTGCACAGCACTGCCCCTCCTACTCCGAGATCGCTGGCATCCACCATTAACTTTAATCCCTTCTGAAAGTCAGGTGATTTCAAAATAGGGTAGGTACTTAAAATGCCCTTTAATTTATCAAAGGCTCGTTGACATTTATCGTCCCACAAGAATCTAGATTTCTCTCTTAAAAGATTAGTTAAAGGAGTTACTATTTCAGAAAAACTGGGGACAAACCTACGGTAGTAACCAGCGAGACCAACAAATTGCCTTACATTTTTCCGAGTTTTTGGAGTGGGAAAAGCTAGTACAGCTTCAATGTTCTTTTCCTTGGGTAATACTTACCTTGTCCGACGTGATGTCCTAGGTAGATAACTTCAGCCTTTCCAAATTCGCATTTAGAAAGGTTTACCACTAAACCAGCGTCAGCAATTGCGCGAAATAAGGCCCTAATTCTATCGACATGGTCTTTCCAGTTGTCACTGAAAATAATTATATCGTCCAGATAACTACACAACCCTTCAATCCATTCGTGATCATCCACATCATTCTCTGGAAGGTACTGGCTGCGTTACGCATGCCAAAGGGCATGACTTTACATTCGAATAAACCTTCAGGTGTTATAAATGCTGATATTTCCCGTGCATTTTCAGTCAGAGGAACTTGCCAGTAACCTTTTAAAAGGTCTAATTTACTAATATACTTGGCATTACCAATCTTATCTATGCAATCTTCTATGCGAGGCAGAGGGAAATTGTCAGCAACTGTTAGGTCGTTTACTTTTCTGTAGTCGAAACACAACCTGTCTTGTCCATTTTCTTTTTTCACTAATACAACTGGGGAACTCCAAGGACTGCTACTTGGTGTTATCAAGTCATTCTCCAACATATAACTGACTTCCTTTCTCACAGCTTCAGCTTTTTGTGGATTTAACCTGTAAGGGGCTTGTCTAATTGGCTGAGCATTTGGCTTTAGTACCACGTCATGTTGCAAACTACGCACAAGACCGGGAGTGTCCTTAAATATTGACGGATGTTCTCTAAATAAATCCTTAATATCAGTAGCTTCCTGAGCATTCAGATGTTTAAGCAAACTATCTGGTTACACAAAATTTTAGAGTTTTCGCCATTCCATCCATAATCTTTGCTTTCCACTTCTTGTCCATTACCTTCTTTAGGTACAACAGCTGAAACAGATTTAACAGTGTTAGCTCTGGAAAAATATTTCTTCATAATGTTAATATGACACAACTGATACTTTTTCCTCCTCCCTGGAATTTCCACCAAATAATCAACATCATTCAATTTCTTCTTAACCACTGCTGGACCTACAAACTGAGCCCTAAACTGACCTGGAATAGGAAGTAATACTAGTACTTGTTCTCCTGCTTCAAAATTTCTAACTTGGGACTTTCTATCATAATGAGTTTTCATTTTAGCCTGCGAAGTAGAGATTATTTTGAGCCCATTGCCAAGTGCTCCTTAATTTCTCTTTGAAAGACAAAATATAATCAAGAGAATTTACTTTACCACTACTCCCTTCCCAATGTTCCCTTAATAAATCAAGAGGCCCTCTCACATTGTGTCCATAGACATCTGAAAAGGAGAAAAACCCAGAGATTCACTAGGGGCTGATCTTAAAGCAAAAAAGCAATAAAGGCAGTCCTTATCCCATTCTTCAACATGGTCTAAACAATACTTAGTCAAAGCATTCTTCAAAGTCGAGTGAAATCTTTCAAGTATTCCCTGACTTTCGGGATGATATGAGGATGCCAAGTTGTGTTTAATGCCAAGTTCATTCATTTTAGCCTGGAACTCCCTACTAGTGAAATTAGAACCTTGATCCGACTGTATCTCTCGAGGCAAACCATAACGAGAAAAGAAGTCCATGAGATGCTTAATAACGATACCACTCCTAATGCCTCTAACAGGTATTACCTCGGGAAATCTAGTGGTTCTGTCCATTATAGTTAACATGTACTGAAAACCTGTTTTGGTTTTGGGTAAAGGACCCACAATGTCAATAACAATTTGCGTGAATGGTTCTTCAACAGCTGGGATGGGAATTAAAGGAGCTTTAGAAATTTTCTGGTTGGGTTTTCCAACCATTTGGCACTGGTGACATGACTTGCAATGTCTGACTACGTCTCTCTTTACAGAAGGCCAAAAAAAAATTATCTTTGACTTTGGACAGTGTTTTTCGTATTCCTAAATGACCACCCCATTCACTTTCATGAGCCTCTTGCAAAAATAAAATGCCTAAACTTACTAGGTACTACAATTTGTTCCCTTACCTTCCACTCTTCATCAATAGATGCGGTCACTGGACGAATTAATCTATATAAGACATCATTCTTTAATACATAACTTGCTTCACTTAAATCCTCCTGTTCCTTTAGCTGCTCTGCTTCTTCATATATACTCCTCAATTCGCCATCTTCCTTTTGAGCACTAATTAGGGTTTGCCTATCTGGAAACATGCAACTAGAATCTGTATCAAAGTCTTCAGATACATTAACCATCGACTTAGACGAAAGATTTTTTATCTGCTTGGACTTACCTTTCTTTGTCTTTGGTTGAGTTTTGGTTTGGAAGCAGTCTTCCAAATTTATATCAGCTTCTCTACCTTTGACTACCTCTCTAGATTGGGCTCGGGTTACAGGAACAACAGGTTTAACATTTACCATAACACGTTCATTAACCACACTAGCCCCCTTTCGACCTTCTGATGCACAGGCTGTGCCACTACCTTGCATCACATCATTGCCTATCAACAAATCCACACCACTCACAGGCAATGCACTAACTACAGCCAGTTTCAACGTACCAGTTACCAAAGGAGATTCCAAATAAACTTCTTCCACAGGCCAAGATGTTACTGTATCTGGGAAACCCCCAAGCAACACAAAATCCTGACCTTTCCGTGAGAAATCTTTAGGGAGAGAGGTTTCCAGAATGCAGGACTGGCACGAGCCAGTATCCCGTAGCAATGCAACGATATTACCATCAGTTGCCTCAGATCCAACTTTCACTATACCTCTAAAGACAAAGTCTTAAAATTCCTTACCATAAGGCATGCTCCCACTCACCTCTCCTTCAAGACTAGAAGACACAGGCGGCACTGACCTACAATCCATCAACATAACTGGTTTAACCGACTTAGTTACTTCAGGACAATGTGACTTTACATGACCTTTCTTACCACACTTATAACAAACAATGTCCCGGGCCTGCCTCGCACCCCTCGAAGGCGATGAAGGACTTTCTCTACCCTTTATTACCTTCCACCTTTTTCCACACCTGCTTCCCAATGAGTTTTCTTCTTACCATAATGCTTGTGTGACAAAACAAACCTGTCTGCTGCCTTTGCTGCCTCATTCACATTATCAATGTTAAATTCTTCTATATGGATGCGAACGTCTTTGGGAATGTTGTTTTTAAAATCCTCCAACAAAACCAGTTCTCGTAACTCGGCAAATGTAGTTGCCTCCTCTGCAGCCAACCACTCGTCAAGTTTAACTGCTTTCTGGCCTGCCCATTCTACAAATGTTTGATTAAACATTTTACGCCAGGATCTGAATTTCTGCCGGTAAGCTTCTGGGATTAGCTGGTATGCATTTAAAACCATTTTTTCACAATATCATAATCACTGGAATCTTCTGCACTTAACGCTGCATAAACCACTTGTGCCTTACCAGAGAATGCAGATTGCACTAATACAGCCCAGAGTTCCTTGGGCCAAGCCAACTGATAAGCTACTTTCTCAAAAGCAACGAAAAATTTTCCGACATCTGACTCGCTAAACTTAGGAATTAGCTTAGTTCCCCACTTATCACTGAACTTAGCTGGCACAGAATCACTCATAGAAGTTTCATCGGACTTTAAAGACTTTAAAGTTATCTCTAACTGAAGAGTTTTACTTTGTTCTTCAAGCCTTTCTTTATCAGCTTCCATAAGAGCTCTCTTTTCAGCCAATATTGCTTTTTCTGCGTCCTTTTGCTCTCTTTCAGCTTCTCTCTGCTGTGCTCGTTTAGTGCGTTCGAGCTCCTGTTGCTCTTTTATGAAATTCGCTAAGTCCACAATCCTGACAATCCAAGTTTCTCACCAATGGCAGTTAACTCGCTTAAAGTTGACATCTCGTTAAACTGAGCAAATGCTACTTAACACGAAGAACTATTAAAGTGGCCCGTAAAGAGAGAGAGATAAAAAAAAATAATACTTTTTCACACTACCTCACTGACCATTTGCCATCCTGTCACGGTCGCCAATTTATGTCACGACTTAATAACATTAACGTAAAGCAGGTTCTTTATAATTTGCGTAAAGCCGTTACATAAAAGAAACAATAGTATTTTGCACAACCTGAAGTACCTTTAACTACGAGTTATAGTTTGTAAACAATGATGGCAAAGGACAACGAGGGAGTATGATACGAAAATGTTAATATAAATATTTATTTACAAAAAGAAGAAAAAAAAAAAATAATTGAATAATATTTGGACCGAGGTAAGTTTCAGGTCACTGCAGCGTAAACTTGATGTTCCGTTGTAACGAAGTGCTGTTAATTGCAGCTCTAAAAATGGAGGACAGTTACTAAAACCAATACTTAACTCCTCGTAAAGTATCATCAACGGCGTTGCAGTTGCAGTAATAAATATAAGGGACCAGGTGATAAATCTGAAGTTCCTTTAGAGGTTGTCCAAGGCTGATATCCTCTCGTGTGTTCGTAATGTGTCCGTCGCAGATTGACAAGTGTTGTAATCCTCCAAGATTGGTATCGAGAACTTTATAAAAACTCGATCACAGCTGCTCCTCGAAGACAAACATCCATGCATCACACGCAGCGGTGGGAGAACGATCAAACGGGCGTGACAGTGGTATAAAGCGCTGAAGACTCAAAAGCAGGCAGGCGTTGATGTGGAATAAAGGGCGCTAACAGCTACACACCATTGCAGCGATCCAAGGCGAATCCACTGCTCTCAGTAGACAAGTACCTCTCAGAGGCAATCCCAACCTCTCTAGCGTTCAGAGGATCACTGACGGCAAACTTGGGCTTTTCCCGAAAAAAAAAAAAAAAATAAAAAAAAAAAAAAGTCTCTCTGCCTCCACGTCATCATGTAAAGGAAGAAATTATTGGATTAGAACTATCCTCCTTAACGACTGCAAAACAAATAACAAGCAAACAGCACCCAGTTACTAACAAGCAGCAAACATACGACTGCGTGGGCAAAAAATAAATAAATAAATAAATATACAAATAAACGAACGAAAATACTTTCGGGCGTGATAATATGGTAATCTAAAGACGATCATTCTCCAGCAGAAACTATCATCATTGTTACATGACAATTACAGAAACCTTAGAGTAAAATGACCCCTTACTTCAGAAAGAAGGACTCCGGAATTCTAAAGTCTTAGAAATATTATAAGGATGGGGATTTGTATATGGCCAGCATGGTCGGTGGATCATTGTTCACTAACGTTCCTGTTTCTGAGACAGTTGGAATAATTTTAGATAAAGTTTTTAGTAATGAAACTTTTTATAACTTTTTTGGAACTTCCTGTGCAAGATGCCACTTTTGATTTTAATGGACAACTCTTCCTGCAGGCAGAAGGGGTTGCGTTTAGGACCGTTGTTTGCCAATTTTTCTATGGAACATTTGGAGAAGAGTTTTCTTAATGATTGTCCGGATGATTTTAGGCCAACTTCTTATAGAAGGTACGTTGACGATACTTTTGCTTTATTTATATTATTTCCGTGGAAATACAAGCTGTTTATAGATTACGTGAATGAGCACACCCTAACATTAAATTTACGGAGGACTGTGAGAAGGATGACACCCTTGCAATTTTGGATATAAAAGTAACTAGCCTTGACCATCACTTTAACATACAGTTAGTGTTTTAGAAAGAGTACTTTCACAGGACTTGATAATAACTTTTATAGCTCGTGTCTTCGTCTATTTCAAATTAATGCTATTTTTACCTTGGTGTTTAGAGTCCATCGGCGCACATCTACCTCGAAGTTGGGTTTCTTATAGCTTATTTTCTTATAGAGCCCGTTTCTCCTAAAATTGGTGTTTAAGGTTGTTAGGGAATTCTAAACTTAGTATCTGTCGACACCTGCTCTTAATTTCAATATACCCAAGCTGACCAAGTATGCATTAGTTCCCTTAACTCATTCGGACTGTTTGCGCTCTAAAGTTCAAAATATTACTGAAATGGATTTTTTTTTTTTTTTAACTTAACCTCATTCCCACGAATCCCCCCAAAATTGGAAGGTATTTTTAATTACAAGGACAAGTGGAAGGATTTTATGAAGACCAACAATATATATATATATTTGAATGCCCAAGATGTCTTGGTATTTATATCGGTTCTTCGCGGAGACTGTTGTAAGTCCGGTATTATGGCTAATTGGGACTGAGTTATAGAACTGGGTCCAGAATCTCTAATCCCGAGTTCTCTAATATTAGAACACATGCAACGTGTTGTAAAATCACCATTGAAAAGAAACGTCAAATCTATATTTGGCACAACAAAGTAAATCACCAACCTATCTACCCTTGAGTTTTTGTTTATCAAACACCTATCACCCAGTTTAAACTCCAATAACTCGTCATCTCCTCCCTCCCTGGGCAGATCTTACCATTTCAGTCATTTTTTTTCTTTTATTGATAAAATTTACAATAGGATCAATACAATGGCTTCATATACATTCATATATACAATATACACAATAACAAATTACAACCCTTACAAATAACAAACTATGTAAGCCTTATATCCTATAGTAACTTATTTTTTTTATTCTTTATTTTACAATAGCATTAAGTACATATTCTTTGGTAAAAAGCTTGTCTAATTTATTTGCATAAACTTTACTCAATATAAACTTCGTTTTTTACATTTTATTCCCTATATAAGCAATCAAGTTTGGGCCATCTGTCAATAGACCCAAAGATCGACCAGACCATACTCCTGCTACAAAATCTGATAGTAACACCAATGTTGTGTTTTCGTCTTTCTTCGATGGTGTTTTGAAATCCAATTTAAGAATCTCTAGTAAACTATCAGTTTCAATTTTACAACAGCTTTTTAGCATTAACTTTAACCAAATCAGAATGTTTTTTGACGAGGGACAAAAATAAAATATGTGCATATTATTTTCAATATTGCCACAAAAGACACATTTATCTTCATTCGAGATTTTCATCATATTCAGCCTATCTTTGGTATTAAGTATTTCATGAACATATCTGTAAACTGTATCTCTGCTCATCTTATCAATGTACTTATTATTTACATACTTCCAAATCTGCGTCCAATTAAAAAGCGGGTACAATAACTCTACCTATGGTTTATAGTCTTTACAGTTCTTAAGTAACCAGTATATTTCTTTAACAGACACCTTAGGATGATTCTTTAAACGATATACTTTCCTTAAAACATCAATCATCTCACTATAATATGATATGATAAAAATAGTACAGTCTCTACAATTTTTTTCAGTTTCCATCAAAACACTAGCTTTTATTTTACAATAGAAATACATAATTTCAAAACCATAACACTTACTTATAGAAATCTTGTTAAATGTTCTAAACATAATGGCTTTCGATTTATGTAGAATATTCATCATTCCTCGCCCACCTTCTGTCTTTGGTAAAAATACGGTCTTTCTTGCAATTGGTTCACAGCTTCCATTCCATAGGTATCTAAATAAACTCCTCTGTATTCGTTTTGCACAATCCTGTGGAACTGTATATACATGTGACACATGCCACGTTTTTGCTAAAATTTTACAATTAATTATAATACATTTTTGAAACACTGTCAGCTTCCTATTCCTAAATATACCTATCACTTTGTTTATCTTACTCTCCAGATTACTCCAATTTAGATTAACAATATCTTGATAATTATTACTATGATAAACACCTAGTATTTTACAGGAATCATGAAGGCAATGACATCCACTTATTGGCCATGCCGATTTATTTCTCCATTTCCCAATGCCTAAAATTGAAGTTTTATTTCTGTTCAGATTTGCACCACTTGCCTTTTCATAATCTGTGATTATATTAAAACATTCTAATATTCCTTTATCACTAGTAACTATGATAACAGAATCATCAGCATATCCTAGATCAGAAACCTTTAAATTATTTAGCAAATTCAATGACATGTCTACAAGCTTCATTTTCATCATCCTGTAAAAGGGTTCCTTGTAGATAGTAAACAAAATCATGGATAATGGACATCCTTGCCTTACTGATTTGTTTATGGGGAATGGATCAGAGATATTACCATTTATGCATACTACACTTTCAGCGTCTGTATATAACATTTGTATTAGCTGAATGAAACTAGGATCAAAACCAAAGTTGCTCAATATAGCATATAAAAGGTCATGATCGACACGATCAAAAGCTTTAGACCAGTCTAGATTTATTAATGCAGCTTGTTTATCATTATTATTTGCATAAATCATAATATCTCTCATAATGGAATTCAAGTTGATAATGGACCTATCATCTGCACAACTAAACTGCTCGCGGGAAATAATTAAATGTAACACATTCTTCAACCTATTAGTTATTATTTTCGCTATTATCTTAAAATCCACGTTTAACATTGTTATTGGCCTCCAGTTTGTAATAAAACCTAAGTCTCCTTCCTTCGGTGTAAGCGTTATTATTCCTTTATTCATTTTAGAGATGGTCTTATATCTAAAAATAAACTTTACTATGCTTACAAAATCGTTTTTTATTTCCTTCCAAAACTTTTTGTAAAACTCAACAGTGAGACCATCTATTCCAGGACTTTTACCATTCTTCATCCCCCTCAATGCTTTCAATACTTCAGACTCTGTCACTTCTGAGGTTAAAATATCATTCTCATTCCTATCAATAACTTTATCTACTAATTTCAAAAACACGTCTTGATAAGACTTCTCACATTTCTCTTTTTTGAAAAGCTTTTCAAAATATTCCCTTATATTTAAAGTAATAGCTACCATCATCCCTCTTTATCTTATTTGCATACGATTTAGAGTTTTTCTCCTTCCCTAACAGGTACGCTGAAACTTGTTCACCCTTTAATTAATTTATCATCCACCTTTGCTCTAATTTTGACCCCTTCGCAGATCTCATCTTGAATACTATTTATTCTTAATTTCAAAGAGTTCACTAACGAAAACTTGTCCTTATTCAGTACACCTTTTCCTATTTCTTCTTTCAACTGGTAGTTCAGTAAATTCAATAAGCCATATTTTGCTTGGTTAATTTGCTTTGAACATGTGACAAAGAAAGATTTCAGCCGGGCTTTCGCATATTCCCACCAACACAAAATATTTCCAACTCTATCTTTGGTCCTCTAAATACTATTCCAAGTCATAAGAAAATTGGCTCTTACAATATCTGTATCTAGAATATTACTATTAAGTTTCCAGTACCCTTTCCCTGGCGACGCTACATTTTCTAATTTCAAGGCTAATACTATAATACAATGGTCAGTCCAGCTAACAGGAATATTTCTAATAATTGCCACATGGTTATGTAAATCTTTTAAATAAAACCTATCCAGCCTTGAGCCATAATTCTCCCTAACATAAGTATACTCCACCTGGTGATGACATGAAACCCATGAATCTATAAGTTTCAAGTTGCTTTTCAAGCTTACTAATGACTTTGATATTAGTTCACTATCTAAATTTGAACAATCTCTTATACAGGTAATAGAATTCCAGTCACCGCCCATTATGATATTGCTTATATTGTTCCTTAAGAAATATAAAATATCTGTATCAAATAATTTCTCCCTTTCCTTTCTCTTACTATTCCCAGCAGGAGCATACACATTTAATAATTGAATAGTAACGTTTGAATAACGACAATTAACACTCATAACATAATCATCAATATCATTTTCAAAATTCAAAATTTCCACATTAGATGTTTTATTTACAAAGATAGCTATTCCACCTTTAAGCATTTGTGTATAATTAATCAAAACTTTGCAGTATTTTTCAACATATTCAAGTTTCCCTTCCCCTTTTAAATTATTGTGCTCTTGGACGAAAATTATATCTAGTTTATAAAGAAACATAAGTTTATTATTTTAATTTGCTTATTCAAAGTATTAAGTCCATTTACGTTAATTGTAGCTACATTTAATGTGGATGAAATGAATTTTTTATATTATGTAAAAAAAAATACACAATACTGTGTTAAATTGCATTAAGCTTCTTAGTACACTTTCCTGTTTCATCATCTGATGATAAATTCTGGTTCTTCCTTTCCATGTTTTGACACTGGTCTTTCTTCAACGTTATCTTAAGTTTATTGCTAGAGTCTGTTTTTGTATGCCATGTTTGCATTTCCATATCAGTGCTGTAATGTTCTGTTTGGGGCGCTGGCATCTCATAATATATTTCCTTACAATCCATTTTTCCCTCTTCTGTTCCTTTCACTATACTTGCTGCTGCATTTTCTGTTAATAAGTCATTTTCTTTAACCTCCTTATGAATCTCAACCTTTGTGTTTGACGTGCGCAATTCACTGACACCTATTGGTTGAGAAACCCTAATTCTTGGCCTTCCTTCATCGTCATCATCCTGCTCGTCATCAAGACTGTCCTCAAAAAGATCCCTTTCGTCCTCATAATTTGGCCCACCATCGATTACTCCTTTATCCAGTTTTCCATAAACATTTTCTTCCCTTATGCAGTCCAACGTTTCTACGGAGACAAGTTGTTCCTTCGCTTCTTCCCCTAGCTCACTTCCAGCATTCCTTTTTGTTGTACCTTTCCCCAGTTTTATCGAGTCGTCGTCACCCTCTTCTTTCTCAGAATCATTTGGTGAATTATCTAAACAATTTCTTCTGCTGTGCAATCTAATGCCTGTTCTACCACTGAATTAGGTTCTTCATCTCTGTCCATTCCTTCGGTCACTATATCTGTAGTTTGATAACTTTGGTAATTTCCGCTTTCCTCAACTGTTGCATTTTCTACATAGCCTTTGTGCAACTCATTTGCTTTCACGTTGGTTCCATCCCTTCAATCCGTAGGCAGGTGAGGAAACTCTCCTTCTTTAAACTTGGACCTTACATCTTCGTATTTGCAGTCTTTAGCTATGTGACCTATTTCCCCACACCTAAAGCATGTCCGTTGCTGCCCATTATACAAGATAGTTAAAGTAAAATCGAAAACCGTAATTGAGGAAGGAACGTTCTCTTTTAGTCTCATGCTGGCTGTCCTGACTCCCGTCAATAGCCCTTTGAATGGTCCGTTAGCATATTTGTTTTCCTGATTCCTTCCACTTTGCCTTATTTCGATAAAACCTCGATCAGCTTTTCATCTGAGAGTCCGAAAGGAGCATTCCTTATTGAAACATACGTAATGGACGTACTAAGATTCACAATCGTTACATTTCCCAACTGGTCTGAGCATACCTCTTTGCCTTCGTAATTTTCCATGAGATCATTAAACACATTTGGTACTACAATAACAATTACTCTGTTCTTATTTACAAAATGAACTCCTATAATCGAGTTATGCACCAATTTCATGTTTGAAAATAGCATTCTACTAACAACATCCAGAGTAGGGTATACAGAAAACTGCAGCCCAAAGGAGTCCTTTCTCCTAAACGGTGTTGAGTATGACGCCTTACTGTTGCACTGAAACTATACTCGATTTTTTTCCATCTGTCCACCCGCTTGTGGTGTTTGCGTATGGTAACATTGCGTCCCGGCTTAAGATAATTACATTCGGCTTACATTCAACCATAATAAAAATATCATATTTCGAATATTAACAGTGTAATTCGCATACAGTAAATTATTAAAACACTTTTCAGTTGCAAATGTACATCCAGATATCCTTTTTATTTACCTAAAACTTACACATAGCGTAACTATCTAAAGGCCGGGACGCAGTGTTACCATACGAAAACACCACAGGCGGGTGGACAGATGGAAAAAAACAGAGTATAGTCACTAAAAGACTCAATAGATGGCAGAACCGTCGCCACAATCCAGCGCGGCCTCCCCACCTAGGCAATGCTAGGGAGGGGGAGGGGCCACTACTCAAAATACGAGAACTTAACGAAGTTTTCAAAGTTTATAACTGCACTGTCACTTAACCCACCTTCACTATGCTTACTTCAGCACTAATGGCATATATTCACCGAACCCTCACAACATTTTCTCGGCGAAACTGCAGCTATAGTCCCAAAAATAAGCAAAAATGAGCAGGAGCAGCAACTAAGTTGTTTACATAAAAGCTTCTTCTTCCAGTTTCAGTCATTCAGCTTTTTCCTCCTTGAATAGGTAGCTTTCTTCCCACTCCTGCTTTTTAATGCTCTGGTATTATTTTAATTATTATGATTTATATTTTATAAGTTTATTTTAATTACAAATTTTTA
>NC_061088.1:48058641-48091141 GCF_015104395.2 Macrobrachium nipponense | reverse complement strand
AAACTGGTTGCAGCTCAGGTGTAAAGTTTTCTGTTAGTTCATCAAATACATCAGGTATATACATCATCTACAGGTAAAAACGCTAGAGCTAAAAATACTTTTCATGTTCGTTCGTACATTTTCGTTAGTTACGTAGCTGTTGTTAAGTCCTAATTATTGAACTCGTCTCCATAGTTTTTGCCCAAGATGATATAAGCACCCGATAACCATGGTATTTGGGAAATACTCCTTCAAAGCTTGAAATGAGGCAAGCTCAAAGTTTATCAATAGAGAAACTGGTTGTATATCATTATACTCCTCGGTGTGTAAAAATTAGGCAAAAGATACCCGGGCATACTTTAAAATACTTATCAATAAACCAGTGTTGGTATCGAGCCAGTAATTCAATCACACGTTTTGACCCAAAAATTAGAATCCTGTCTTCGTCTTCCACAACTGACTCAAATAGAAGAAACTTTTCTCATGCAGAAGTAACTGTATATTCTAAAGGTAGGACAAATCCATTTCTGGAACTTGGTGCAGGAGGTAAGTGGTGAAGACGTCTTCGCTTTCTGTTAACAATAGCGGCTAAATTTTTATTTGAGCCAACCTTTTTTACCTCAACTTTTGACGAATCGGGTAGGTGGCAATGTTCCCTTCTTACGCATGGAATATCTTCCACACTAGATACGGCGCTGGTAATAAGACGACTTTTACATCCTTCTACGGTGCAACACCAGTTTATGGTAATCTTGTGTTCTTTGTCTTTCCGGTACAGATGTCCGTTAAAAGATACAAGTTTCCCACCGCTTTTTAGGCTGTAGATTCCATGATGGGTGGAAAGGAATCTTTTAAAATTCACAGTGTATAACAGGATGAAATGAAAAATATTTATAGTTTAACTAAAACACGATTGGAAATTTTCTAAAAGACCTCCTAGTTTTAAACCACTACTATCGTTCCAAAGCAATTTTGTGTTAAAACTATATGCTATTTTTAAACAACTACTATTGTTCTTAAATGCTATTTTTAAACAACTACTATTGTTCTTAAATGCTGTTTTTAAACAACTACTATTGTTCTTAAATGCATAATTTCAAAGAAATTTTTACTAAACTGCATCTATTTTTAAACATGTATTTTCAAATTATTTTTAGAGTATCGCTCTTAATTACATCGCTTCAACGTACGTCGATCATTTGCAGATATCGCTCAAAAGTGGTCGCTCAGAAAAGTATCGCTTTGGCGGTTATCGCTCAAGAGTATGAGTGCCATTTAGAAACTCTTGTACAAATATGATGTTACATAAAATTGTTTAGTAAATGGCAAATAAAAACCTTGAACAAAAGTTCATTAGCCTTTCTTTATTCCTATTCACAAATATTCAATTAAATACTGTCTCTGGCATTCATTAGTGGTCACCCCTCCACGTTTAAACAGACTAACTGGTGACTGACAGAAACCGCAGATATGTTGATGACCTCCAGTGACCAATCAACCATTCTTTACAAGTCGTTGCAATGCTCAGCATAATTATTCCAGAAAACAAATACAGTGGACCACAGAAAAACAGTCGTGTTGAAAAATCAGACTGCACAACGGATAGAAAGAAAGAAAACTAAAAAAAAAGAGACGAAAATATCTACAATCGACACCAGAATTCTCCCATAATCTGAAAGCTGAAAGCATTACATCTGGTAACTGGATGATTATGGTGAAGGTCTGAAGTTAAAATTCTAATTTATTACTCCCTTTCAAAACCCACTTTTGGGAATAGTAACATTTTTTTTATTGCTCTCTCTCTCTCTCTCTCTCTCTCTCTCTCTCTCTCTCTCTCTCTCTCTCTCTCTCTCTACCTGTACCTCACGCCATCACGATATCTGGCGGTCTGTCTGTTCCTCATCTGTTTCTTTCCTACTTTTTTTTATTATAATGGACGTTGTGCCTCTCCCTTCCCCAACACACCCACTTCTCTCTCTCTCTCTCTCTCTCTCTCTCTCTCTCTCTCTCTCTCTCTCTCTTCAATTTTAATATTTAGTTCTTTTGTCCATACAATTTCAGTTTTCGCAAAACAAATTTTAACTCCTTTTGGGAAAAACTCTATCACGAGATGTACCTGAAGTTTCTAAAAGTCGCCAAGATATGTTGAAGTTCACCGTTTATTTATTCAGGGTAGCAAAATAGGAATGATCGTAAAGAAAAATTCATAATGACAATGCTTTTGTATATCTCTTAAAGGCACTAGTAACAATCTATAATATTAAACAGTGGGGTTGATAACCTTACCTCTTGCCGGTTAGAGACAGATGCAAAATGCTGGATTCCTCGAAGATGCTGAAATAAAAAAAAAAAAAAATGGGAAAGATTACCTGCGTATAATTGGGGTAAGTGACACGTTCCAAAGATCACGAGTTCCATGTATGTAGTGTGCATATATTCGTACGCCGATTGAAGAGTGTGAGTCCATTACGTGTGTCAGAGAAAATGACATATAAACTGGGTTATGTGAATTGGCGGAGGAATTGGACGGCCAACTGTCAAAGAAGACAACTAGTGCTTTTGGTGTAGGAGGGAAGGGCATTACAGGTCCGTCAGACAAGGTAACGTAGTGAGAAACTTTGAAAAAGTTAACATTTGAAGTGACAATTACTTGAGCTCTAGAGAAAGGGAATTGAGGTGCAGTACAAATTCTTCATTGACGAATTTTAATGTTTTCTGGTGTCATAATTATGGTCTCTTTATTTCAGATGGATTTGAAGTCACCTTATGGGTTTTCTTTCGACTAATTTTGATTATTGATAAACTATGAATGTTTGGACACTTAGGGGAAAAGGGGGTACTTATTCAAATATGATTTTGAGAGGAATGTGATAGTTTAAAGTTTCTTTTTGGGTCATGCTTAATTAATTTTATTCTATTTCCATGTTAGCTGATTTTGGGAAATAAGAAAGTATATTTTTGAAACAACAAGTTTATATTAGCCTATTTTGAAACTGATTTTCAGCCAACTTCAGAGATGGCATTCAACAGGAAAAAGGTTGGGTATGCTACCAGTTAGATGTTATGTTTTAATTTGTTTAAACGAGTGCCATTTGATCTCGTGAGAGATTTTTCCTTGTTAGAGATTTTGGTGGCAGTGGTGAGATTCGAACCCACGCCCCCGAAGAGACTGGTTAGGCATATTTTGGGGAAAAGTGGTTAGAATTACGTATCGAGTAACTGACTTTTCCTGAGTTGAGGGGAATTTAGCCGATAGTCATTTTGATGTCCATAAGGATTCAGCGGACATTAGGGGTTTTGTTGAATTGAAATGCATTAGAAAAAGTGGTACGATAAATTACGTTATTGTGTGCTGCATGAGAGAGAGAGAGAGAGAGAGAGAGAGAGAGAGAGAGAGAGAGAGAGAGAGAGAGAGAGAGGCGGCTGGGTGAATGGTTGCGCTAACTCATCAGATTTTGGTTCGTGATGTATTCTCTTTCTCTCACTAGCTTCTTCCCGTTTTCTATAGACCAACATGACCTTGTAATAGTTAAATCAGCTGATTAACCCTGAACCTGAGAAGCAGGTAGTTGCAAATAGCGGTTTGTTGGATTGGTGCATGTTTATTTTATTTTTTATTGGAGAATGATATATTATTACTTTTGGGTTGGTGGTTTGTGCGCGCATAAACGTATCAATGTTACTGAGGTCGGGGTGAATCCTAAAGCATATGAGTTATCATAAAGACGGCAAAATGGCCGGCGCAAGTACACGCCAAACATTAGTGCACAAAATAACAAACACAAATGCAGGAGTTAGCCCTTTTCGAGGCATTGTTAATGGCATTCTCTCCCAACCAGTGAAAATTTTTATTGAGGGGTGAATAACTATTTAAACACCAAGGGAATTAAGGCGTTCACAGAGGCAAAAGCCTTGTTAGATTTCAATAAAGAGGATTTGTCCTTTAGATGCCATAGTTTTCAGAACACAAAATGTCAGTCATGGACCGAATTACAAACATTTCTAATAGCAGCTTATGGCTCAAAAGAACACGGAGATATGGTATGAGATTTAAGAGGCCTGTACAAAATTAGAAAAGGCACAACAAGTCTTACTGAGCATAGCTCAAAACCTTTTGACTCAGCAGGAGGATGGTTACAGAAATTGAAAAATTCTAAAAGGGTAAATGGGAATAATGTCTCACTCGACAATATACATAAATTGTTGCATTTCGCAATGCTTCTACACGACGTCCCAGACGCAATTGTCGACAGTTTTGATGAAAAGATTGAACCTACATCAGACGAGGAACTAATTTATGCCAAAATTTGGAAACATATGTCCAAATGTCCCATGGTGGACAGTACACCTTTTAATGGGATCGGTCCAAGGAATACGATACAAAGAGACAGATTTTCCTTCTCCCCGCTTGTGTGCAAAAGTGGAATATAATAGTGGATCGATTGATCAAAGGCAACAGCAGTCGCGCTGCTACAATTGTAATAAACCAGGCCACATAAAGAAAGTATGTAGAGTCAAATATTGTGGAATGTGCAAAAGTGTGCATCACTGTTGGCAGGCTTGTCCGTCTCAGATACGGAGGGATTGGAGACCTACACCTCAGAAATTCGGGAGTTACAATATGAGAACTTCCCAGGCAGCTCACTTAAAGAGGGCAAAGGGATCAGCAAAATTTTTGGAACACCAATCAACAAAAAGGGTACAGATGATTTGTACGTGCCATTGTGGTCTCGTGGGGGACGCCCCAGAGCCCAGGCAGATAGTATATGGAACAGTGGAGGATGTGGATGTCCCAATCTTCTTAGGCACGGGCGTGTCTGTGAATTTAATGGATCATAATCTGTATCAATCCATGTTCTCCCATTACCCTTTGAAACCCTCGACAGAGACGGTTTGTGATGTGCAAGCCCATAGATTGCGTTGCATCGGGCAACAGACTTTTGCTGAGCCATCCTGCATGTAGAAGACACAAGACATCTGTCCATACAGGTGTTAGTGGTATAGCGGTTGGAATACCCGGTGTTTTTATCCCTTATGAGGATGCAAGTGAAACTGAAGATATGGGGAATACTGAAAATGGGGGCGCTTTTGGCGGTGCTATTGATAATGATACCAGGGAAATGGGGAGTGGTGATACCAAAACCCACACTGATGATATGGGGAATAACTGCGGTGGTGATGAACGGGATATTGAGGCCCAAGGTGGTAACAATTTTGGCAGCTTTAACAACGGCATTATGGGTGGTGATGCTGATACTAATACGGACAATATCACTGATACTAACAATGGGGTCTTTGTGGATGCAATGAGAACCACGGGCGGTGATATTTATGGGGTCATGGAACAGTCAGGTACTATCCATAAATATAAATGTGTTTTATCAGAGGATGTTATTTTAATGCCAGGTTTAAAGACTACGGTAAAAGTCAAACTGAGGGAAGTGAAAAAGCCCACGGAAGTATGCGTAATTGAGGGTAGTGAGAAACAAAGAGTGATTATTAGCACTGCATCAGTGAACAGTGTATTAAACACTAGTGTTACATGTGTAGAATTACTGAACTGTAATGATACAGTTAGGAAATACCAGAAGAATACATATGTGGTAGACCTCCAAGATTGAAGTAATGATAGTATAGTTCAGTGGTTATTGTAGAAGGGAAAACTGAGTTTTCAGAAATGCAATCAAGAAAGCATATATATACGGAAAATTTAGCTAATGCAGATTATAAAGGGCATATAGAAGTAGTAAGTGAGCTTTTGGCAGAATTTGGGGACACGGTAGCTTTATGAGGGGATAAACTGGGATTGACTAATGTGTTAGAATATAAGGTAAACTTAGAGGAAGGTACGAAACCCATTTTTATTCCTGCACACCGCATACCTTTCAAAATCAGAGAACAAGTAGAAAAAGAGGTCAGTAAACGGGAAGAGGAAGGAATCACAAGACCTAGTGCATCTCCATACAACTTTCCACTGTTAGCAATGCCTAAGAAGGACGGTTCTGTCAGAGTATGGGTCTTTTTTAGATGTTTGAATGATAAGACAATTCCTGACCATTACCCAATCGCATGCATACTAGATCTTTTTGTAGAAATTGGGGGACATAATATTTATAGCTCAACCGATTTTGCAGGTCCCTCTTAGTGAAAATAGTAAGGAATATACAGCCTTTTCAGTGCCCAAGGGACACTATGAATTTACGCGGATGCCGTTCGGTTTATCGTGTAGTCCGATGACCTTTACCAGGTTGGTAAACACAGTTTTGCACGGGTTATTGGGTAAAAATGTTTTTGTGTACATGCAACACCTAGAAGTGCTTAAGGAAGTACTTAGGAGACTTAGGTTAGCAGGATTGAAAATTAAACTAGCTAAGTCTTCCTTCGTGAAGAAATTAATCACATTTTTAGGTCATGTCATATCTAAGGAAAGAGTTAGAGAAAATGATGATAAAGTCAAAGCAATAGCAGATTTTCATACCCCGAAATCAAAGAAAGAAATTAAGTCATTCTTAGGGATGGCAGGTTTTTTTCGTAGGTTTGTGAAAGGATTTTCTAACATAAGAGATCCTCTAACAGATGTATTGCGGGAAGATATTCAATTTCATTGGGGAAAACCGCAAGAATTAAGTTTTCAAAAACTTAAGGATGTGTTAATGAATCGCCAAGTTCTGAAATTTCCAGATTTCAGCAAACCATTCACATTAGTGACTGATGCCAGTCAGGAGGGTATCGGTGCTTTTGCCTTATGCAAAAATTTGATGGGAGGTTCAATCCCATTGCTTCTTATAGCAGGAAATTTAGGACAAAGGGCAGCAATGAAATATTAATGGCTACCATAGATAAAGAAGCCTTTGCAATAGTATCAAGTTTGGTTCATTTTAAAATGCTACTGATGGGGAATAAAGTAGAAGTCCTTGCAGACCACAAGCCATTATTGGATCTTTTTAATAAACCTGATTTGTCACCCAAAAGAGCTCGATGGTACTTAACTATCAGGGACTTCGATGCAAAGCTCAAATATATAGAAGGCAAACTAAATGTAGTCGTGGATGCCCATAGTAGAAATTTTTATGATATGGAAGAATTTCAAGTTGCGCTAGCCCTTAAACGCCGGAGCGGTAAAAAAAAAAAATGTCTCCCGTGTGCCGGAGGTGTTTCAGAGTGAGAGCAGAAGCGGAAAAAATATTTTTTTCAAAAAATCACAGCGCGCTTAGTTTTCAAGATTAAGAGTTCTTTTTTGGCTCCTTATTTTGTCATTAGCTTAAGTTTAGTATGAAACCATCAGAAATGAGAAAAATTATCATTATCATATATAAATAATGCGATATATGATAACACAAAAACGAAATTTCATATATAATTTTATTCAAATCGTGCTGTGCGCCAAACAGTTAAAGGTAACAAGTTACTTTTTTTTCGTTGTAATTTACACTAAATTGCGATCATTTTTGTATATAAGACATTGTAAAACGATAAAAGCAACACAAAGAAAATATTATCACAAAATAATGCATGAATTCGTAACGCACGGACGTAAACAAATATTTTTTTCAAAAATTCACCATAAATCTAAATATTGTCCTAGAGACTTCCAATTTTTTTCAAAATGAAGACAAATGATTGAATATTACTATACTGTAAGAGTATTAGCTTAAAAATGCAGTTTTCGACCATATCTGACGAGTTAAAGTTGACCGAATGTCAATTTTTTATATATATATATATATTTTTTATATGCAATTATTTCGGAAATAAAAAAGCTACAACCTTCAAATATTTTTCGTTTTATTTTACATGAAATTGCACACATTTTCATATATAACACTCTATGAAATGCCTAATATGAAACGGAGCAAATACTCCGAGAATGGGACGTACGCATTTCGGAGATTTGTGGCGGAGAATCCGCGCGCGGAGGGAAGAAAAGTTTTTTTTTTTTTTAATTCACCATAAATCTAAATATTGTGCTAGAGAAATCGAATTTGTTTCAAGATGAAGATAAATGACTGAATATTACTAGACTGTAAGAGTTTCAGCTTACAATTGCGTTTTTCGACCATTTCGGTAGAGTCAAAGTTGACTGAACGTGGTTTTTTTTCTATTTATCGTGATTTATATGCAAATATTTCAAAAATGAGAAAAGCTACAACCTTCAATTATTTTATGTTGTATTCTACATGAAATTGCGCACATTTTCATATATAAAACTTTATGTAACGGCTAATTTAAAATGGTGCAAACATTACCACAATCACACGTAAAGAAAATGTAATTTTTTTCATAAATTCACCATAAATCGAAATATTGTGCTAGAGACTTCCAATTTATTGCAAAATGAAGGTAAATGCTTGAATATTACTAGAATATAAGCGTTTTAGCTTACAATTGCGTTTTTCGACCATTTCGGTAGAGTCAAATTTGACCAAAGGTTGAAAATTTGTCACTTATCATTTTTTATATGAAAATATTTCAAAATTGATAAATGCTACAACCATGGGTAGTTTTTAGTTGTATTGTGCATGAAATTGCGCACATTTCCATATATAACACTTTATGTAACGGCTAATTTTAAAATGTTGCAAACATTACCACAATCGCATGGATGATTTTTTTCGGAAGAGTTACCGCGCGGACGTAAGGAAAATGTTTTTTCATAATTTCACCATAAATTGAAATATTGTGCTAGAGACTTTCAATTAGTTGCAAAATTAAGGTAAATGATTGATTATTACTAAAATATAAGAGTTTTAGCTTTCAATTGCGTTTTTTACCATTTCGGTAGAGTCAAAGTTGACCAAAGGTTGAAATTTTGGCACTTATCGTTATTTATATAAAAATATCTCAAAACTGATAAAAGCTACAATCATGAGTATTTTTTTGTTGTATTCCACATAAAAATGCGCACATTTTCATATATAATACTCCATGTAATGGCTAATTTAAAATGGTACAAAAATTATGTCAAAGTGACAAAATAATTTCCGAGATGTGTCACAGATACTTTTTAGTGCGGCAAGAAAGAAATTCGTGCTTGCGCGCCTGCGTAACGATTGTAATAAAAACAACACCTCGATCCGTGAACTCCCATCATCCCCCAAGGCGCGTGATTCAAAAGTTTTCGGCTGGTAGGCCTATAAGTATTTTTCCGCGAATTTAAAAAAAAAAATTTTGAGTCGACGTATGGTACGTCCATTTGGCATACGGGAGACATTTTGACTCGACGTTTAATACGTCCATTCCGCGTTTAAGGGCTAGTTACTAGTGATTCTATCCAAAGGGATATAAGTCTTATAGAGCAAAGGCAAGACGAGGATGAAACTTTGGCAGACACAAAAGCGTTTCTAGAGGGGAATCAGTCAGGAGAGGTTATAAGTTACCTTTTTCAGGTTTAGAATTAGAAGGTATTCTGTTGGTCAGGAAGATTCAATATAAATTAAGGACTAGTGAAAGTAAAGGAGACACGACACAGATCGTAATTCCAAAAGTCCTAATTCCAGTGGTTTTGGATATAGTACACTGCAGGTTTGGTAGTCTTCACTTGGGGATAGAAAAAACGTATGCTGAAGTGCATGCTAGATATATTTGGAAAAATATGGGGAAAGATGTGGAAAATTTTGTAAAAAACTACAATATGCAATGCTTGCAAACCTGCAAGGGTAACTTCCTGCAAATTAGGGTCATATCCGATACCGAGTAGACCTTTTCAGAGAATACATATGGATATCCTAGGAAATTTTTGTGAATCTAGGCATGTGAATAAGTACCTGTTGGTAATAATAGATGAACTAACGAGATAGAAGAAATTTTTCCACATAAGTATAAAACAGCCGAAGAAGTAGCTTTAGCATTTTTCAATGGTATCATTTGCAGATATGGCTCACCCAAGGTTTTATTGACCGACAATGGCAGAGAATGTGTAAACAAGACTTTAATGTGTTTGGCAGAAGTCATGGGAATACAGAAAGTAACAATTATTCCATACAGACCTAAAGCTAATGGGTTATGTGAACGAGCAAACAAGAAAGTGCCCGTTGCTCTCAGGAAGACTGTAGGAGGAAATGATAAAAACTGGGACAGATATATATATGTTGTTAGACATAACATCAACACTATGGTCAGTGATTCCACTAAAATATCTCCATTTGAAGCATTGTTTGGTTACAAGTACGAGGCACATTTGATCTGTTAACTATACCTCATCATGGAGAAGATACAATCGAAGCATTAATTTCCACAGCGAAGGAGGGACATGCTTGTCTCAGCCGAAATCTCAAGGCCACGACCCGAGGAATGGTGGAATGAAGTAACAAGAAATCATTAGATGTTAAAAATGCTGTTGGAGACAATGTATCTTTAAAAATCAATGTGAGAAATGAACTAAATTACAAATTAGGTTCGAAATTTAAGGGTCCTTTTAGACTTATTAAGGAAAAGACAGGAAATAGATTTGTAGTCTTAGATGAAAAGACAGGTCGGTCGAAATTAACTCACATCTCTAAACTGAAAAAAGTTGGTAGTAATAACTAATAATAACATCGCGCAGTTGTGTTTTTTCAGATTTTGCAAATGGTTGACGAAATGTGATTAATCAGTTTAATGTAACGTTTTTTTTCCTTTCATTCTTTCGCTATTTTCTTATTATGCGCAAACTACGGCGATTTGGCGTGAAAACCAGAAGTAATTATTTCATGATGAAAACCGGTGGAAAAAATATGAAATTACTGTTAAGTTGAGAAATATTATTAGAGGTCCGTGGTGATGATGATACCTGGTGGTAATTTGGTGATTCCTGGTGGTATTGGTTTACTGGGGCTGATTTTTGTGGTTATTTTGGTGGTGTATTTTTTTGGTGGCTATGATTTTTGGTGGTGATCTGTGATTTTACGAGCCAGAAGAGGTGGTGATTGCTGTTCCTTTTGGTGTTATGGCTCTTGGGTGATGGCACTAGTGCATTGTGGTTTTATGGGGCCCTATAAAGGTGTTGTATTTTATGAGGTTATATTCACCAGTGGTTATATTTGGCGGTATATATTTGTCATGCATAATACTTGAATTGTGGTTTTCCGTGGTATATAACCCGACTAGGTGATTATTGGTTTTTTTTTATACATGTGGCAATATCATAAATGGGTTACTTTGAGGTACATCGGTGGTCAAAGGGCTTAGGATTTAGCCTGTGGGGGGTATTTTATAATTGTTTTCTTAATAGACGTTTTCGAGGAAAATTTTTTGGGTATCCTTGAGGTGACAACAAGGATGTCCTGTGGATAATTTTTGAGGGTATCAGTAAAAATTTATTGAGGATTCCCAGCGAAATTTAATGGCGGATTTTTGGCCCATTTGAAGGAATGATGATTTCTGAGTTTACGAGGCTGAGTAGACAAGTCCATAGCGCGATTTGAGTACATATTGTATACACAGGTGGCTTGGTGCTGACAATGCTGTGATGAGACCGATTGATGATATTTTCTTTTGGAGTTGATTACTCAGAGGTTTACACCGTTTTCATGAATGTCGATGATGACATTCCATGGGGAAGAATTTAATTAAGGGGTCAAATTCAGAGGTCAATACTGATATGTTGCGGCAGCAATTTGCGTGACGATACATACTAGGTTTTGTAATGGAAAAGCGCTGAATTATTTTTTTTTCTCCTTATATATTTTGTAATGGGAAAACTTGAATTATTATTAGTATTATTTTTTCCTACAAGGGAGACTTGTAATCGGGATTAAGCTGGTTTTTTTTTATGGTAACTTTACATAGGTTTTCTATTACAGAAAGGAGGTAGAATTTATCTTGGGATACGTAAGATAGAAGGAATATTCAACATTATGTTTGATGGAGGTTAGCTGCAAAAACATTACAGGGGTTTCGCTGTGTAGACATTATGGTTTTTTTTATAATATATTTGTCAGATACGGGATTAATAATGAGTGGTCAGTTAGTGATAATAATTCTCCCAGTAAGTTTAATAGGGGTCAGTAGATAAACATCATATTTTATTTTAGTGAAGAATTTTCGTCCTTAATAATTGACAATGAGATTGGGTATATTAGTTCATGACAGATTCGTGTGCTAAAGCAAGACTTTGTTTGTTCTAAGATCATGTAGACTTTCAAAAAGTCAGCTAGAACCTTTTAAAGACGAAACACGGACGCACGAGGACTTTAGAGAATTCCCAACTTCACACGAGGGTGACAACGAAAACAACTTAGGATCTACACGCCAGAGGTCGGATCTTCTCACGGACGACAATGTTATGAATCCCCTTTGCAAGGATGAGATGTCATCGATGGATCGTTTCAGGATACATTCTGGGACAAATCAGGAGTCTACAATACTTCTACGAGGCGGGTGCAAGACGCACTTGCATGGGAGTCGAGGGATATTTCATGTTGGCAACGAGGTGGCGATTACATTCCTTCATCGGAAGACGTCGAATCTACAGTTCAGCAACGAGGGTGTTAAGATACACCTACAGGGGTCGCAGACGCTCAATAATGGTGTATGCAGAGTCGTTTCGAGATGGTTATCTAAATGGGTTTTCCCACGGACCCCAGGAATTTGAAAAGTCTGTCAGCTTAACATAATGACTTTATTAAACTAAGAACGAATTTTCGATTTCAGGTTTAATGATAAATAGCTTTAGGCACAGATTAGGTTCTACATGTTACCTATTTCTATTCTAAAGTAATCCTATGAACTAAGAAATCAGGACATACAGCGAAGCACTCGATCCACACAGCTATCACGACAGGTATATAAGGTAATGCTGCCTTTCACTTACAAATCTCTGTCGCACTCAGGTATTCGTTGTTATGGAGTCGGCATCAGCCTTCGTTCTTGACAACTGTGTTGTGCTTTTGTTGCATGTAGTCAATTTATGAGTCTGATCACGTCACTGATTCATATATATTTTTACACGTGTGGGGTCGTTTTGGATGAGGGTATATTAATAAAATCTTAGGATTTACTGGAAATGCCACCACAATCCACACACGTATGGTTACGGAGTAATAATAAAGCACTTTTGACTTGCCTTGAGTTAGAAAACTGTTTAATTAGCTAAGGTCGCCAGGACACCAGCCATATAGATTTAAAATAAGTTAATCTACACAAAAGTGAACAGCCTGAAGAAGAACTGAACTGCAGATAAACCCCATGGAGAGGGCACAGAATACTGTAATAAATTATTCTATCCTTCAAAATGGCAATTCATTAACGTGTTGCCGCTTAACAATGAGAGATTGGGCAAATACACGATCTATGCAAGGCTGGTTGCCGATTATCAATGATAATCTCTCCTACGGTAAGTTGAGTGCTTAGCAAGGATGCAGGTGCACGGAATTCAGGGCAGTCAGAATATGGAATGGGATTCCAGGTTACAAACAACACAAAACAAAGACTTCTCTCAGAAAAATTATGAATTATTACTACTGCACTATAGAGGGAAACGTATCCTTAAATCAAACACAATGCTGATGATATGGGGAGAAATCTAATGCTTATTTTGAATAGCTCAATTAATAACTTTGAACAAGTCACATGGGACACACGTGATGCTAGGCATGGGACAATGGCTTTTGTAGAGAGAAAAAGGAAATTAGAATAATGAAAATAGTAAGATATTTCGTCTTAAGAGATAGGTGCTGGTTGAATTTGCAGCCTCTTGATGTACCTTAGATTGCGTGCGCATGTAGCTTGATATACGCATGATGTAGGCTCAAACCAGCGACGAGGGAGAAAGATCTGAACAAGCCAGCAGCGGTCACGTCTGACCGATATAAGGACTAGGAGAGGACTGAGAGCATCTCAGGGCAGGAACTGGGCTGCTCAGGTCTCACACAGGCCATGGCATTGTCTGAAAAGGTGCAAAACAGCCAGCACAAAGTCGTGGGAAAATAGATCTTAAAGCTAAGACTACCTAAGGCCTAAACAGCACCCCATAAAACCCCTGTGACCTGCCCTTTTTATCCTACAATAAGACTCTCTAGTATTTAACGGCTTTATAACCCCCCACCTTGGAAAAGAACGTAAATGTCGATCCCAAGTCCTTCGATGTGGGGGCGAGGGGGTAAAATGGCTGCTGCTTCTAGCTAAAGTCAAATTTTAGATACTGGCGAGGCAAGGTGGGATACTCGCCAGGCGGGATAAAAACAAAAATTTGTATTAAGCTACAAATGTCCTTTAATATCTAATTCACTCTACCTCGGAATCAATATTTTTTCATATATTTTATAATGTTTCGTCAGCCCAAGTGCACGAAACTATGAACTGAGAAATCAGGATGTACAGTGAAGCGCTCTACCCACACAGCTATCATGACAGGCATATAAGATAATGCTGCCACTCACCTACAAATCTCTGTCTCGCTCAGGTATTCGTTGTTTTGGAGTCTACATCAACCCTCCTCGTTCTTGACAACTGTGTAGTGCTTTTGTTGCATGTAGTCAATTTATGAGCCTGATCACGTCACTGTGATTCATATATAAACATAAGACACAAATATCCTTCAATTTCTAAGCCACTCTACCTCGTAATTAGTATATTTTCATATATGTTAACTGAAGTAGAATTTTTTAGTTGATAATAATTTTGTCGGTTCAAGGGCGCGAACCTATGAACTAAGAAATCAGGTCATAAAGTGAAGTGACGTGATCAGACTCATAAATTGACTACATGCAACAAAAGCACTACACAGTTGTCAAGAACGAGGAGGGTTGATGCTGACTCCAAAACAACGAATACCTTAGCGCAACCGAGATTTGTAGGCTAGAGGCGGGATTAACTTATATACCTGTTTTGATAACTGTGTGGGTAGAACGCTTTTCTGTACATCCTGATTTCTTAGTTCATAGGTTCACACCCATGAGCCGACGATATTATTATCAACTAAAAAATTTCCCTTCAGTTAATATATGTTTAAATATATTAAATTCCGAGGTAGAGTGAATTAGATATTAAAGGACATTTGTAGCTTAATTTATAATATATATATATATATAATATATATATATATACTATAATATATATATATATATATATATATATATATATATATATATATATATATATATATATATATATAGATATAAATATATATGATATATATATATTATTATATACTATAAAATATTACATATTAAAATATAATATATAAATATATAATATATCTATATATATATATATATAAAATATATACATATTATATGTATATATATCATATGATATATATATATATATATATATATATATATATATATATATATATATGTATATATATATGATGACCTCAGGCTCGGGCCCCCTGGATTACCTTTGCGGTCCCCAGTTCGGGAACCACTGCTTTAGAACATTAATATTCCCTGTGGTCAATATTACGATGTTGTTTCACATGTCACGCAATTTATTTGCTCTATTATTAGCCAAAATGCTAAAATTCAGTCATGCACGCACACAAAAACATGCGCAAATATTTGGACACACACATGCACATATTTTCATTACTATTAAGCCATAATTACCTCTCAATATCCAATTCCCTGTACGTCGGAAATAACTTACACACAAGCGGAATTATGAATGAAAATTGCCTCGTCATTAGTGGGACTCTAACCGCTCCCTTGTTCAGAGGAGAACTGTAAAATATTATTTTTCAAGTCCATTGCTAATCTACCCTAATTAATATGGGAAACCAATCATGGTTACCTCTGTGTATTCATCCATTTGATTATTTATCTCCATTCATTTGTTACCTTCATCTGCATTCTCATTGCTAATGAATTATTGATATCGTGTATTGTAAGAACGGGTTTTGCATTCTAATATACCGTTTTGGATTGTTCAGTTCAGACGTTTTCTGATTGTGGAAGATAATAATAATTATATAATAAAATACGATGGGCCAAACCATGGATAAACGCTTCAGTTACGTAAAGTAGTGTATTTTACTAAGTATGCTCGAGTATGAATGATCAGTTAATTAACGTGCAAAATAATACCAACTCATCATTGTGTATTACTGTATGCTTCAAAAAATAACCTGAACATTAATCAAGCAGAACAGTAATAGTGATTTAACTCCACCTAATTTTCCCATCTTTTATTCAAACCTTTACTTTTCCCATTACAAAGAAACTTTCATATAGATATTAATCAGTTGCAAATAGACGATAAAAAAAAATAATTGTCAACATCTCATAACACCATTGGCGTCATTGGGCCACTTTCCCCAAAAGCTGAAAGTAATCATATTGCCACAAATTTTCTTCGTCTGGAAACGGGTCCATCATCTAATGGAAGCTGATATAACCTCCCTCATCTCATCTAAGTTCTCACACGATTGCCGCAATATGTTTGCGTAGTGCTGCTGCTTTTAATTAAAAATTTTATGTAGGAGCAGAGTCCCTTAACAAAAAGACATCTGTGAATAGCGACCTTCCTGCATTAATTAAGAGATGAACTTCTGAAACTGGATATTTACAGCCATACAGTGAGTAAGAGGAAAAGGATCATCATGAAAACTTGGCAACTGTCCTGTATTAGATTTACCGATGCAGTACATACACATTATTTTGATGAGATATTCTAACGACTTAGGATATGCAATGAAAAAAAATCTGCAGGTGCAGTATAACCTATTCTTTCTTGCAGATACTGATCCTTCTCTACTTAACGATAAAAATAAATCATCGC
This sequence comes from Macrobrachium nipponense, assembly GCF_015104395.2. Taxonomy (NCBI): domain Eukaryota; kingdom Metazoa; phylum Arthropoda; class Malacostraca; order Decapoda; family Palaemonidae; genus Macrobrachium; species Macrobrachium nipponense. The sequence goes on along the minus strand of NC_061088.1, from coordinate 48,074,464 downwards.
GCACCGTGGTTATATCCCATAGCTATCAAATTATGTGCATTGTAAAAGACTCTAAACAAAAGAATGCTCTTCTAAATCAGTATCCAGAAATAACTGTGGGAAACTTTCCATTTCCGTCACTAGCATACTCCTGCTCAGATTATTTTCTAGTAGTTCGACCAATTAAAAAGATGAAAATATTCTACGTGGAGAAAGCCTCCCTTTCCTTTTTGTTTAGAGTTTCAAGTTGGGGGCACCGATTTTAGTACGGGATATTCGGCACAAAGTGGAGAGCAAAAAATAAAGAGGTAGCATATTTCCAAAGTTCGAAGTTTTAGTAAGAACGATAGTAATGACCTCCCCATCAATTTTTTTTCCAGAAAGGTGCATTACAGTGCCGCCTCAATCGGTCTGTATATCAAAGACGTAGCCAAAAGAATAATGACTGTGTTTGGGTGTCCAAAGAAAAATACTTATATATTTCACTTCACGATGAAAATTTTTACAGAACAAATAAGCAATAACAGCAACTACTATGAGATTCAGGGCCTCTGTAACACGGTTTTTTCGCAATAACTTTTTATCTATGCATTTCATAAATATAACGCTTATTCAGAATACATATTATATCAACACATAAATTTTGAGTGTATTCTGCACTACGTAGGTTGAATAAATTTGGTACTTATAATGTAAAAGTGACCTTTTTTGAAGACGGGCCAACTTACTCAGAGAAAAGGTTTCGAACGCACTCGTTACGTAACTTATGACATCATTTCTTCCCTCTTTCTCGATGGATGATTGGCTATACGTAAAGAAGGCTAAATCTCTGGCAACAATGACATACAAATTTAAATACAAGCAAAGCAGTACACCTTTATGAACTCTGGAACCTCCCCACTGATAATTGTCATAATGAACAAACCAACAAAATATGTTAATAAATACAAAAACACTTCGATTATTAGTCTAACTCCCAAAATAAGTTTCCAAAGAAATTACAGTCTACTTTATAGGTCACAATCAGATTGACAAGATGTAGGGAATAGTTGGTAATTATCAAAAACATAGTAGACAAGCTTGATTTGATAACTGCTATCTGCCTATTTACTGAAAAAAAATAGCCGGTACCGTATATTGGCTTTAAACCTTCACCAATGATTATCGTCAGAATGGTGACTTCATGAGGCTCCACCTACTTTCGCCTCGTTATAATTCAGGATAACACTGAAGGCTACCATGGGCATTGTTGGATTAGAAAATTTAACTTCTGGCTATAAAAACTAATTTCTCGAGTAGTTGTAAGAAGTGCTAAATGATCCTCAAGGATCCCAGCAGTTGGCCTAAACGTTTAATTCATGTATATTACTGCTATACTGTTGCGGCACTACTGCTACAGTAGTATTACTACGCTAGCACTGATGCCCCACCCACATCTACGTATCGTTCCGTCATTTATAAAGTCTTTGGGTTTCAGAGCCGATGGCATTTCTGTCTGGTGGATGGGCGGGGCAACATTTAGTCAAAAGGTGTTTGTTTACCTTGCTTACATAATGAATGTTTTTCGACTCTTGGCTCGTAATCATTGGCCATGGCGTCGGCTAGATCATTTTTACTCTATAAAAATCAAAACTATCGGGTTTAGGTTATTGATAATGCTGACAAAATTTGTGTGTGGTTGTAAAATATACATATGTCAACTTTCAGCTACATCCGATGCTTTGACAATGAGCAAAGTCCAAAAAACCGTGTTACAGAGACCCTGAATCTCATAGTAATGTAATCTAACGTAAAAAAAATCCTAAGTTATGAAACAATTTCCATAATATAAATTGATGGCAATTACAATACCATCAGTTCTTCCTAGGATACAGAAACTTTAATATTATCTATATTTCAAATAAAATATGGTTAATTAACTTCTGAAAATGATAAATAAAAATTTTAAATTGTCCGCAGTAGATACTGAGTGCATCATAAACAAATAGGTAAATGAGAAAGATAATAAATATTTTATAAATACGGGAAGAGAGTTACTTATGTGTGTGAATGTAGGCATAAAAAAGAAAACTGAAGTTTACGTAAGTACAGAAAGAGAAAGTTTATGACATAGTTATTGGGTTATAAGGAAGGATAATAGCTTCTTAATCGAAATGCCGTTTAGGCTGTTGGTTAAATGAATATTTCTTAAAGTTACTTTTCAAGATCTAAAAACAAACTTTTTTCTATTCAAGAAATTCTGATAAAACGTGACCAAGTTAATAATTGCTTCTTAATTCCATAGGAACTTCGTGGGACTTTCATGGAAAATAATCCTTTGTGGATTCAATTAGAGGACGAAATGACGCTGTTATCATCTGGAGAGGGTGGAAAATATCCTAGCAAAGATCCAGTAGTTGTATGATGAATGCTTGCTAATACCAATGTAAAACTTAATACGTGAATTTATATTTGAAATTTATTATCTAGTACTAGTAATGTATGAATATAGGCATCGACATTAGAAAGTATACAAAAAAGGTAACTACAAACACGTGTACACACACATACATACAAGGTCCTTTAAATATACTCGGAGAGGTCGGCTCATCAGCGAGCGAAAATACGTTCCCTCTGCGCATGACGTCACGCTACTAACAGTCTCCCTTGACAGCACTGACTCTGACAGGTATACTTAGTAACACGATGCAAGGATACCTTTCCAAAAAAAAATACTTCTTAAGATATATATATTTTCCTTATGGCAGACCATACATCAAAGTCTCATAATAATCTGATGCTTCTAAACAAAAAGTCATAGTGTATAGAGGTATCTTTCAAGGGAACACAAATACTGTAATGTATTGACTTTGAAAATAGCTGTAAAGCATACTTTACACGCTGTCTTTGTAAGCCACTTACATTGATATGTGTTTCATTAATTCTATATGCTAAGGCATACTCTGATACGGTTTTCATTAGCATTTCACAGACACAGGCATCAGATACACTATTTCCATTTTCCATAAGAAAACTGTGGTCCAGAAAATGATTTCTAATTAACTTTATCAAATGGGGAGCATCAGCAAATATGAAGACATTCCTGTCAGCACATGGGTTTTTAAAAAAGACTTTCTCAGGGTTAAGGGGATCAATCCCGAATTCTTTCCAAACCCGCAAATTAGTAGGGCCAAGATCATGGACATTTGCCACAACGGCAAAGCCAGCTTTTTAAACATTTATAATAATCAGTCAGTTTTGTATGCACATTAGAGTCATCATATTGGTAGTTTATGGGTTGCTTCCAGCTTTCCGTCAAACCTCTTAACATAACCATTTGAACTTTATCATGAGGTTCATACAAAACGTCCATCTCTTTGTCATAACTTCACTTACTAGCAATATTCATTTCATCAAATGAAATAACGGCAAGTTTTTCTATTTCCTTCATTGTTTCTGATTTTGCCTTCATCAGTAACAGAACCGAAAGCAAAATACCCGGCTCACAATTCAGATTTTTGATGGCAGAGGAAATCATCTTTTAGGTCGCAAATATGAATAGCATTTGGTGCTCATGCTTCTGAGAGTGAAAGCTGACGATATGTCTTCATCGCTCCATGGACTGACAGGCTTATTAGTTATGAGAGCATTTATCTGTGTTGTATTTAGCACAGGTTGAAATAACTTGTTTATTTCAGTTAATGTGACCTTAGGTTCTGTCACTTTCATTTGCAAACGAACCAGTTTCAGGAGTTCTTGATTGGTCTTTTCCAAATGCTCTATTTTTTTCTTTAGCTCTTCCACTTCCTCTACTTGTTTAGTTGTATCTTGTTCAGAGCTCTCTTCAGGCTGTGCAATAATTTCTTGAACAGAGAGTTCTGGAGAAACTTCATTGGTCTCTGAATGACAATTCTCCATTTCACGGAACATTTCCTGGGATGTCCTCTTGAGTCCTCGCTTTGTGGCTCGTGCACATATATCCTCTTCCTTTTCAGATACACAGCTGCCTGAAAAGACAGTGTTGCATTTCAAATTTTATGAAATCACAAAAATTCCTATACTTAAAGAACAAAAAACTGAATAATTTTTTATATATTTAATGGTTACTGAAAGACAACGGCAGAGAACTTTAATTCGATAGTCAAATGAAATTTACTTGTTGTAACATAGGTGTCACAGACGGTAAAATATTTTAGGAAAATAGAGTCGAAGGGAAGAAATGTCTCATTCAGGTTTTTGGCAAATTGCTCAACTTGTAACTTACCATTAGGTAAAAAAAAAAAAAAAAAAAAAAAAAAAAAAAAAAAAAAAAAAAAAAAGGGATAGCACAGCCTCTTCCTACAGTGCACGTTGATTTTTGGGGGTTTCAATTCCCAGGAGTGGGTACTTCATGTCATCAGCATAGTCCTCTGCTTTAAAATGAACTGAACAAATTAGAGCACACTTCCAGTGAACATCGTCTGCGCGTTTGCAAGCATGCATCCATTTCTTTTTCGTTTTTTCTTCTTTTGGGAAACTAAAATATCGAATACCCATATTAATTGTCTTTTTGCTATTATTATGGCCTCCAAACACAGCACAAACGGAAGGCATGGCTGCTGGAAGTTAATAAACGTGACAGAGATCAAGTAAGACTACCTCTAGTCCGGTCAAAACTCCGAAAATTTACGCCACAAAAGCTCCCGCCACATGCACGTAGCTCACTGATGAGCCGACCTCTCGAGTATATTTAAAGGACCTTCCATACATACATACATACGTGAGTCATGAATAATGATAAAACCTACTTGCGCACATGTAATATTATGGTTATTAAATGGCCCCCTCCTGCTTGCTGGAGCACAAAAAAGCAAAAGTTGGGGAAAAGTGTTAAGGTGAGTTTACACTAGGCTTCACCCCACACTGCACACGTAAGACTCATCATCAACTCCGCGCAAATTCTTGTTAGCTCCGCCTACTGGACTACTTATCAAGAGTCACGCCACACTAACACACCTTACTGAGCTGTCCAGTAGGCGGGGCTAACAAGAATTTGAGTCATACGTATGCACCTGAGGGTGAAGTGTAGTGTAAACTCACCTTAATTGACACAGGCGCTTATGTAAAATCGCGCACTGGATTTGCATGAAAGACACAAGAGAAAAAACAGGCAATGATTTGTTGTTATCATGGAATGTATTTTTCTTGGTTGTATGAATTAATGGATTTTAGTCTGTCTGTCTCTTTCTCTCTCTCTCTCTCTCTCTGAGAGCGTATTTGTATATGATGAACTTTGCGTTATTTGAATAATTCTAATCTAATATTACGTATGTGTTGAACAAGAATTCTGAGTTACTACTCGTTTAAGATTTCTTTTAGGCATTTACATAATTTACCTAGCTCCCGTTATGACAAGTTAAATGATGGTAAGCCTTTTAAAATTTATTAACAAGACATCCACATTAAGAGGTTAAGTAACAGTATGCAAAGAAATATATATATATATATATATATATATAGACCAAGATATATATTAGTATATATATATATCATATTAAATAGTATAAATATATAATATTAGATTATATATTTAATATATATAAATATATATATAGATATTATATTATATATACATATATATATATATTATATAGTATATATATATATATTACGATTCTGGTCTAGGATGATGCTAATTTCTGGGTTTAGACAACACAATTACTTACTTACCATATGAAATTCTGGGATCTGACTGCTATGAGAGTAAGAAATCGTAAAAAAAGTAGAAAATGAGATTTGTTACATGAGCTGAAGGCTTTTACTTTAAGGAATTATAGTTAAACAAGTTAGTATAACTTTAAAATTACATGTATTTACATTAACAAGATCAGAAGATAAAACTAAATACTAAGACGTAACAGATCCTGGGTAATAATCAATACCAGGATATGGGGAAGACTAAAGGTCTCTTTGTAACGGAGAGGAGTACGAATTAATGCCAACCAAGGCACAGACATATCAAGCAAAGTCAAGGCAGTGCACAGAAGGTGCCAAGGATTTTCTTAACATACGTCTTCCACACACAAAAAAGCCCTTATTAAACCTTACACTGTCCTGGCAAAAGTGAGGCTGAAATTAACAATAGCTCTTTGAAACGAAGTCAAAGGTTTATCAATTAAATAAGAAATTCATGTGATTGATTACGAACATCTATACAGAATACATTACCTGGTCGTTGGATGGCTTGTCGTCAGAAGTAGGTTTTGATGGAGGCCTTGATGCGGTAGGGCACACGGTAAAATTGTACTTGGGATTCGACCATGCGGTATGTCGTAATGGTGGAAAAGAGTGGTGTGGAGGAAAGCTGTTGGAGAGTAGAAGTTTCCCCCTTCGTTCCAAAATTGTTTCTGCTTGTTCCAGCGGTCTGCCTCGTCTCTCATTCCTCATTTCATCCCATTTTATATGTTATGTGCGTGCGTACACGCGCGATTTTGAAGTCCCTGTGGTCAAATGAAGACCACCGGGTCACTTTGTTGGAGCCGTGCCTTCCTTGCTAATCCTTGGTTTCCGGCTGTTATCCCATGGCCCAGTGTGTGTTCTGAAACAGATGCTCTAAAAATGTCACATGTTTAAACAAAGACAGAGAGAGAGAGAGAGAGAGAGAGAGAGGAAGGGAGAGAGGAGGGAGAGAGAGAGAGAGAGAGAGAGGAGAGAGAGAGAGAGCAATTAAAGAATTCAGGAAGGGGCCAAGGTTCAAGGCCACCTTTTGTCAGCCAGTAATAAGTGAAAACGCCGTGTTTTTTATTTAATGTAGCTTTGTGCGGAGGATCGCTTGGAAAATATTTAGCAACTCCCCCGCTAAGTTGATATTCATACCTTCACTCAGGTGCGATGTTTATATTGTAATCTTCACTCAGTGTGCCAGCTTTGTCAAGTTTCTTAACCTCTCTCTCTCAGATAGGCTCTTATATGTTCAGGAATTCCCTTAAGATATTGTTTGATAACAACTAATTCTTCTGACACATCAAAAGTTTTAACTTTAGCTGCCTCTAACCAACGTTTAAAACACCTTCTCACTTTATAAGCATAATCTAGGAAGATTACCTTCTCATCTTTTCTCAAATTTCTGAATCTTTCATTGTAGTACTCTGGGGTCATCTGGTAAACTTGTAGCACATTGTGTTTAAGTACCTTGTAGTCTTTACACTGTTCAGCTGTTAAGGGTAAATAAGCATTTCTTCCTTTACCAGTTAAGACACTAGCAAAACTGACTATTTAACTTCTGGCCATTCCATACCTGAAGCCACTTTCTCAAAGTGATCAAAGAACTCATCTGGAGCTTCTTCAGTAAACTTGGGGATTAACTTTTGTACTCTTACTACATCAAATACGGGGGCTTGATTACCTTGGTTAGGGTTAGACGGTGTCACAGGTAAATTACTAGATCTACCTCTTATCAATTCCATCTCCCTTTTAAACCTTGCTCTTTCTCTTTCCTTTTCTGCTGTTTTATCTTCTTATCTTTCTCTTCTATTTTGTTTTCCCCTGTCTATTCTTTCTATTTCAGCTTGCATTCTCTCTCTTTCAGCCTGCATTTCCAGCTAATCAAATTTGTTTTGCTTCAATGCGTCTAAGTTCTAATTCTGCATCACTTTACTTTTTCTTTTCTTCTTGCTTATTTATAAGATAAGCACGTGATACATTCAACAACTCTTGAGCTAATTGTAACTGATCTTAATAAATTATTCTACCAGAGACTATCAGTGATTCCATAGCAATGCATTTTATTTTTGCCTTCACCATACTAGTAGACACATAACCACCACATGCTACTGCTAAAGCGATCCACTGTGCCTTAGTCAGAGTGGTTTCAGATAACACTTATGGAAGGGGCTGCTAAAAATTCCTGTACATTGAACTGAACCATTTTCCCTAAGTTATCAATAACAAATCAACACAATAAATGCAAAACAAAAACTATATGGTCACTCTCCTAACAAAACATATCACTAATACCACCAGTACAAAATTGAGTGATAATGCGAACTGATTTGCTGGGTCTCTGGGCACCATTTATACTTGTGACAAAGTGCCAAGAATCTGGTTACTACACTTACCAATCATAAAACAGTTACCCCACAACAGCCAGACACCTGAACCTTCCTCACAGGTAGAATACGATTGAATACTCTGAAGGCAACAGTAATCCCTTAAAAGCTTATCAATATTGCAGAAAATCAGACTAAGTTCATTATAATATGTGTGAGGTAATCATATAAGTAATTAAATTAATTAAAGTGCATCACTCCAGTGTCAACTTTTAAGTCTAAGTATTTCCCTGGTTTTAACTCACTTCAATTAAATTGAATGAAAACACCTCAATTACCACTGTATTTCAACCTAAACAAAAATAAATATACTGATGAAAATTAAGACACTTATAAAAATGTTAAATAGGAAAAAAATTATTATTAAACTCAAAATCTATAAGTGAAATTCACAATCTCAGGAAAATTTATTGTTACCTGAAAACAATACAAAGTTTAATTAATTCTTGAATTAATCAAGTAAAATTAAATCCGAATTAATTTATAACAGAAGTCAAGAAAATCAAATAATCCAATTGAAATTCAAAAGTTTTAGGTAATAACTAAAATTTGGAAATTAATTCACAAGCACTAAACAACAACAAAACTTGAAAAGAATTCTAAGTAAATGCAAATTATTTTACAAGTGTTATATATATATATATATCTATATATATATAATATATATATATCTATATATATATATATATATACATATATATAACATTGCCAGCAACATCATATATATATATATATATATTATATATATATATATATATATATTGTGACGAAGTGCCAAGTATCTAGTTACTACACTTCCCAATCATAAAATAATTACCTCACAACAGCCAGACTTCTGAACCGTCATCACAGGTAAAATATGACTGAATGCTCTAAAGGCAACGGTGAGCTGTTAAACAACTTATCAGTATTGCAGAAAATTAGACTAATATCATTAAAACATGTGTGAGGTAATTTTATAGGTAATTACATTAATTAGAGGGCATCACTCCATCAACAACATTCAACAGTCTAAGCATTTCCCTGGTTCTAAAATCCTAAGTACTTCCCTGGTTCTAACTCCCTTCAATTAAATTAGAAAAACAGCTCAATTAACATTGTATATTTCTAACTAAACAAAATTAAATATGCTCTTGAAGAAAAATATAAAACACTTATATAAATGTTAAATACAAAAATTTATTATCAAACTCAAAATTTATAATTGAATTTCACAATCTCAGGCAAATTCACTATTACTTGAAAATAACACAAAGTTAAATTGATTTTTGAAATAATTATTAAGGAAAATTAAATAATTTTTTTTATTAAAATCAAGAAAATTCATTAATCCAATTGAAATTCAAAAGTCTTGGGTAATAACTAAGATTTGGAAATTAATTCACAAGTGCTAAACAACAATAAAACTTGAAAAGAATTATAAGTAAATGCAAAATAATTCACAAATGTTAAACTCAATTAAATATGTGATGACTAATTAATGAAAATAATTAAGTTAATTAAATTGTGATTGTACATGAAAACACAGCAAAATGTGGAAAATACGAAAGTTGCAAAAACACTAAGAAAGCATTAATCACACATATATAAAAAAAACACTTAAATAAGAAAAATGGATAAATGTACACACAAAATCACTTCAATAAGAAAATGGATAAATGCACTAAAAATCACTTCAATAGAAAAAAAACACAGAACATAAAAATTTGCAATGTGTAAAACATGAGATAGTTTCACCAAACCACTGTAAATATGTTTTTAAGTTGCAACTCAAAACTTGTAATAACACATGACCTTGATACCAATCATGTTTCTGCTGCAGCTACCTCCAAAATTAACCATATTAAAAAAAATCACCATGTTCCAAAAAAAGGCGCCGTTACACACTTGTACAGTGTTTGTTAAGATTCCACAATAAGCACTAAGCAATTATTAGTGAACTCTACGAAATATCAAATCTAAAATTTATGAGTGACCAATCACTAAATATAAAATCTTTACCTTAATGCGGAATAAAAAATCTCTCACACGAGAGAGAGAGAGAGAGAGAGAGAGAGAGAGAGAGAGAGAGAGAGAGAGAGAGAGAGAGAGAGAGAGAGAGAGAGAGAGCAAGAGCGGCTTCTGCACGCCCTTCTATGCAAATCAATAGGAAATCTCAGATTGACATATTTGCTCTCTCTTCGTATGGAAACTAGGCAGTGGACCTCTTTTAAAATGGTTGGGCGAATGATTTTCAGAATGAAAGACAGGTAATATCGTAAAAATTCTCCTTCAAAACAATGAGTAGAGAGAAATTGGGATTACAGTCATAAATAAAGTTTATATTACATGATTTAAGGCAATAAAATTCTTTTAAAGTAAAATGTATGATTATAGAATTTTCTCGAATTAAGTTTCATCATTTCCTTGATTGATGTCACAAACCTTTCCACTTCAAAATTAAAGTACTTACAAATCAACACATTCTCTTTTGACAAATCGGGTGATATAAGAGTGAATGTATCAGTAATTTTAGATAGTTTTCAATACAAAAAAATCTCTAACTACTTATAAGAAAAGTAGGGTATCAGACGTATGGCAAACGTTTTAGACAGAACAGAACAATCTTATGAAAGATCATTCAATTCTTCATGTGGTTTCTCGACAAAGACACTAGTCTGAAACAAGTCACGAGTGTCCCATGATTGTTTACAAAAATATAAAAAAAATTGGAACCGCACAACCTCAGGTGGTAACAGCTATTTTCCTTCTTCAAAATGACAATGCCATTTTCTCTTTCTTTTAACATTCTACATTATCCTTAACTTTTAAATCATGTTATGAGAAATCTAAACATACATTATTAGAACATACTAACTCTAAGCGAAGTAAGGAATCGGAAAATATTGCAAAAAAATTTACAACACTTCATACAGTATGGAAAGGATGATATGCATTGCAAAAGCAACAGCATATAAGATACCTCCTCCCTGAGGATTGGTTATCCCGGTGTTGAAGCCAAAGATTTGCAATATAATATACAACTACATTGTTCTTTCCTGAGTTGGTTTTTAACTCTACACAAGAGGTTTATTGTTAGTCTTGCTTCTTGTAGTTTCTTGAAAACTTTCCTCAGAATCTTCAGATGTTCTTCCCGTATTGTAGAGTAAATCAGTATGTCATCAAGATATATACCTACTCCTTCTATAGATCCTAGTAGTTGATCCTTCACCTCTTGGAATGTTGTAGGTGCATTCATCAGACCAAATGACAGAACAGTATAATGATACACTCCAAAAGGAGTAATAAAAGCTGACAGCAACTTAGTTTTCTCATATAAGTGAATTTGATGATATCCTTTCAACAAGTCCATCTTGGAAACAAACTTGGTTTGCCCAATATTAAGTAACAGATCTTTAAGCGGCAAAGGATAATTGTCAGCCATACTGAGGGAATTCAGTTCCCTATAATCAGTACACATCCTAAATGATCCATCTGGATTCTTCATTAACACACATGTTGCAGCAAATACTCAAAATCTTTCTTCAAAACATCTCGATGATAAAGTGATAAATGATAAGCTTTTTGCTTGAATGGTCTTCCATCTTCTTGAATTTTGATCTCATGCTTGGTCAGATCAGTACGCCTAGGTACATCTCCAAAAATCTCTGGGAAGCTCCTAATCACTTCACTTAGGTCTTCACCTTCCTTAACACTCAGATGTTTCAGTGTATCTTCCAAATTCTCCACAATTTAAGAATTATTCATCTTGGTTTCAGCTCAGAATTAATTTCAATCATCGTCTTCTGTAGATGAAGTTTTAGCTTCTGAGAAGTAAGGCTTCATGAGGTTCACATGTATCTTCCTTTGTCGTTTTCTTCTTTCTGGTGTTTCAATTACATAAGTTCTATCACTTAATTTTTCAATTATCTTGTAAGGACCTTGAAATTTATTAGTGAGGGGATATCTCTTAACAGGTAAAAACACTAACTCTTGTTGACCAACTCTAAAACTTCTTAGCTTAGTCTTAACTTTTCATATCTCCTTTTCGTTTTCTCTTGACTCACTTTCAAATTTTCTAAAGAGAATTTTCTTATCTCTTTCAACCTCTTCCTTAAGTTCTTCACATACTCTCCTTGGTTTCCTCTTGATTTTCTTCCCAGTTTTCTGCAAGAATCTTCAACGGTCCTCTCACTTCTCTACAAAAAATCATCTCATTAGGTGAACAACCCAAACTTTCTTGAGATGCATTCCTAACTTCAAACTACATTAGGGGTAAACCAACATCCCATTTTCTACCTGACTCAGAACATTGCTTTGTCAGCATACTTTTCAATGACTGGTGGAACCTTTCAAAGGCACCTTGAGTTACTGGATGATAAGCAGTTGATAACTGTTGTTTCACTCCTAATAAATTCATCACATCCTGGAATAACTTGGAAGTAAAGTTTGTTCCTCTATCACTTTGTACTATTTCTGGTATACCAAATTAGAGAAAAACTCCACTAGTTTTGGAGTGACTATCTTGGCAGTTATGTTTCTAACAGGGATTGCCTCTGGATATCTTGTCACAGGCGACATTAATATTATTAATACTCATTTCCCTTTTCTGTCTCGGCAGTGGCCCAACCATATCTTTAATCACTTTGCTAAAGGATTCTCCTCTAACTTCTATTGGCTGTAGGGGGGGCTTTCTTAATGATTTCATTTGGTTTTCCAGCTATCTGACAGGTATGACACTTACGACAGAACCTACTAACATCTTTGTGAAGTCAAGGCCAGAAACAATATTTCATGATCTTCTCCACAGTCTTCCTGATTCACATATGTCCAGACTCATGAGTTACTGCTTCCACTTGCTTCCTCAATGGATATGGAATCAAAATTTGATGATATTCGCCCCATACAGCATCTCCTGGTGTATGCTGTAGGTCTATACTTCCTCATCAGCAAACCTTCCTTAAGATAACGGATAAGAGTTTGTTGCATCTCTTCTCGATCAACAACTCTGAAAAACAAATCAGCTAATGATGCATTCTTCTTCTGCAAGTCCATTAGCTTCTCTCTTGACACTTGACCAACTTCAAGGGTTGAATTCTCAAGATTTGTTAACACAGTTACTATAGTTTCACTACTGTCTTTAGTAACACTTTGACTACTCGGGGTCAGAGTCTCTTCAGGAACAACAGGTTCTTCTTCTTCTTCTTCTTCTTCTTCTTCTTCTTCTTCTTCTTCTTCTTCGTGGGCGTGGGAGATCTCTTCTTGATCACCACTAGGGGAAACCTAATTTCCCTGGAACAATTTTCTAAGCACAAAAATCATTCACTTGATCCTTCATGGGTGTGTAAATCCTCAGTTCCTTCACTTATAATCGTAGCCCTCCTCATACTTCTGGTAGTTACACAACTAGGAAACAGATGGGGTTTATTCTTCTCCAACTTTACAGTAGGACTAATCCTCAACAGTTTGTCTGTCACCACAGGACAAGGAATAAATGGCACACCACCAACTTCATTACCCAACAGAAAATGTACACCTTCGACATCCAGTGAGTCCTTTACAGCAATATCAACATTCCCTGTCACCAATTCACACGACAGGTGTAAGTGGCATATAGGAGTTACATTCTCTCCTCCTATACCCTTCAAAATAACTGAATCTCCTTTGAGGCTCTTCTGCAACTGAGGGTGAGCACCACCTACTACCACAGTATGGTTACTCCCTGTATCATGTAATATGTTGAATGGTACCTGCACACTCCCTCCTTGAGTTGACAGCATACCCTCATAAATATATGGCTTAAAAGCCTCCAAACTGCTAAGCCACTCACTGGTTGTGGTTACATTTCCGTTGGTTACTAAACATTCAGCTTGTTTAGTTTCAGTGTTCTCTGGAATCTGATTCTTTCCCACACTGCTCTTCATAGTTTGTTTCACCTGGTCCCTTTTCACTACTAGGCCACATGACTTTGACAGCTGTTCATTCCAGTAGCACTCTGGACTGAAGCGTCCTGGTCTTCCACACTTAAAGCAGACAACATTAGGTATCTGTAACTGTCTTGAAAAATTGGATGAGTATTGCACATAAGCTTGCTGAGGTGACCTCTTGGTAGTATCACTTGTAGATTTCCATTAAATTTGTTCCTGAAACTTGAATGATACTGAAAACCTGGGCGTTGTTGACTCTGGCAATTGACATTGTAATTGCGTTTGCTATAAATTATATAGTAATCTTCACTCTTTGTAGCAGCCTTGTCAAGATTCTTAACTCTCTCTCTCTCTCTCTCTCTCTCTCTCTCTCTCTCTCTCTCTCTCTCTCTCTCTCTCTCTCTCAAAAAGGTCTTATATGTTCAGGAATTCCCCTAAGATATTGTTCAGGAACCACTAATTCTTCTAACTCATCAAAAGTATTACTTTAGCAGCTTGTAACCAACGTTTAAAACACCTTCTCACTTTATAGGCATGATCTAAGAAGATTTCTTCCCATTTTTTTTTTTAAATTTCTGAATCTTACATTGTAGTACTCTGGGGTCGTCTTGTAAACTTGTAGCACATTGTGTTTAAGTACCTTGTAGTCTTTACACTGATCACCTGTTAAGGATAGATAAGCACTTCTCCTTTTACCAATTAAGATACTTTGTTGCAAAACTGAACATTTATCTTCTGGCCATTCCATACCTAAAGCCACTTTCTCGAAGTGATCAAAGAACTCATCTGCAGCTTCTTCAGTAAACTTAGGGATTAACATTTGTACTCTTGCTACTTCAAATATAGGGTCTTGATTATCTTGGTTAGGGTTAGACAGTGTTACAAGTAAATTAGATCTAGCTCTTATCAATTCGATCTCCCTTTCAAACCTTGCACTTTCTCTTTCCTCTGCAGCAGCTTTATCTTCTTCTCATTCTCTTACTTCTTCTTTCTCCGTGTCTATTCTTTCATTTTCACCTTACAGTCTTTCCCTTTCAGCCTACATTTTCAGCTTAATAAAATCCTCTTCTATTTCAGTGCGTCTAAGCTCTAACTCTGCATCACTTTTCTCTTTCATTTCTTCTTGCTTATTTATAAGATCAGTGCATGCTACATCCAACAACTCTTGAGCTATTTCTAACTCATCTTCATCAGTTATTGTACCATAATATCAATATGCAAAAATGGTAAGTAATTATTATGTGATGATATATCTTACCAAATTATTTGACACAAAATTCGTTCCATTGAAGGTTCCCTATTGAACCTCAGTTTTGTCTTTGGCTTGAATGGAGTTGTTATTGTTATGACTATAAGCATAAAACGGGATGATTATATTCACTCTGATATAGCAAGGTATATACTACAATGTAATTTCCGCCATTTGTATTACAATGCATTGTTAACTTTTAAAAGAGCCCACGTATCCATTACACAAAATATTTATAATAGCGTATTGATACAGATATGAAACAAGAAATGTCAAGTCATAATTTCATTTATAGATAAATTTTCAATTAAATGTCAGTAAATTAGTACAGAAAGAACGAACGTATATAAATAATATTAGTTGTTAGTAATTTGACCTTAACCATGAATATGTATAGGCCAAGTAAATAGTTTCAAATAGTCGCCAATTGAAAATTAATGCCTGTTTTACTGGATAGGATATCACGAATTTTCTCAGATCAATGTTTAACAAAATAGGTATGGTTCTTTCAGTAATGATCTTAAAACGACGTAATTCACTAGACGGACGCAAAAAAAAAAAAAAAAAAAAAAAAAAACTCTGAAATAAGCTTAAACTGCTTAAGGATAAGAAATGATGTGATT
>NC_061088.1:48046141-48053641 GCF_015104395.2 Macrobrachium nipponense | reverse complement strand
GCGCTTGAAACGATGACCTCAAGAGGAGACAGTAAAAGCTTCAAATGGGCTTCTTATCTTTGCACTTCAGGAAGGAATGACTTAGGCTTGAAACTTGAAGGGCGGGTTACTTCTCAAAACCTCTTGCAGGACGTTTTTTCTCTGAAAGGGTTTACTCGTCGTCCGGATCTCTAACTCTCTCTCTCTCCGACTACGAACTTTACTTTTTTGTTTCCATTCCCACTCTCTCTCTCTCGTGCGTTCTCTTCCCTCTCTCCTACTCTTCCTCTCTTCTCTGATCTTTTTCACTTCCTCAGAGTCCTATGTATATACGTTGATTTTTTTTTCTTTTTTGGTGGGGGAGGGGGGCGGGCTAAAAGGGCGGAGCTAACCAGCGAACGTTTCCACCACCCGAAAGAACTTTTCAGTAGACTCTGGACGAAATGTTACGTCATATCCAAAGCATCGTGTTACTAGAGACAACCACGTGCTGGAGTTCCAGAAAGCAACAGAGTATTCTCGAACAATCATGAGAATAGACACCCCAAACACATACGGGAATACCTCCTTGCAGCACACCTACTCGAAAAAGATACATTTTCCTTTCCTTTAGAATATATTTATTCACTATGAAGCGACTACCATAACAGGTACAGATAGACTTCCAAATTGATTCGAACAGGTCATGCTACTACGTGGATATGTATGCATTTACAAGATAATTGAATGTTTATGGAATTAACTTGCCGAATCAAGTCAAATGACAGTCATTGAGTTTATGTCAGAACTCATCGGGGAAGTAATTTTATACAGATTTAGCATCCATTATTTATGATGAAAATTCAGGTTCATGACTTTGACTTGTAAATGTACCTAGAAGCCTTCCAGGAAAATTTTGTCTGCCTATATTTCATTCTCAGGCTAGTGAAGAGATAAGGTAGTTCGGCTGTGCGCCAAAGCAACAATTAAAGCAAAGGCAGATGGCGTTTGTTGAAAATATGTAAGGATACTCAGACAAAAAATTCTCAACATTAATTTATTCTCAAAACTAACTTACAACTAATATATGGAATTTAGGTCCTCTTTATAACACTACGAAGTCAATAGTACAATAATGCAAATATAAACAACATTAAACATCAATAATGAAATCCTTATCCTCTAAGGCAGCTAAAGAATTTCTTAGGAAAATATATCACGTTTACATTACACATAGACTCAAGAACACAACAATTTTCTACAACTACTAAATCTACGAAACCAAACTAAACACAAGCGACGAAATTTGCATATAAAATAATAATTTTATACCTGCAATTCAATACAAGAGAATAGTACAGCAATATGTATACTAAACAGGTTAGACAGATCATATAGAAAACCTATACTTGGCATCTATATGCCCTTTTTACCATGGGGTCTTTAATTCAAACAAACATAAAGAAATATGTCTATCAATAGCAATACAAAGATATACCCCACCGTAACAACAATTATATTTTGTATCAACAATAACACATATCCAAGGCTTCAATAAATAGATGCATTGAACTCAGTATCAATCTGCTCTTTAACACCAGTAAGGCTGGCCATGAAACAAAGCTCAAAACTTATTTAACGACAGTTTGTCCAAAAGGTCTCTAGAATATTCAATACTCAAATCTATATGAAATTCACCAAACAATAATCATATTTAAAAGTTTAGTCTTTTACATTAGGTCATCCCTGATTGTACTATACTATATCAAAAAACAATTTTCTCTCTCAAAATCTCATCAAAATTTTCAGCAGTTCTTTTCACAGACTGTAACTTCACATAAGATCTAATATCTTCATAAAACTCTTTTAAATGCATCCACTGAAGGGGGAGAAGTTACTCCTATAACAGAAAAAAGGCAAAATTTAAAAACAATTTTAGAAAATAAATAAGAGCCACCTTAATATAGAGAATTATTAAATGTTCTCATACAAACCAGCTCACAAACCCATCGCCTTTAACTACAACCCATTTCTTCCCCCTTACTGACGAAGTAAACTTGTTTTCCTTCATTCACTCCCTCCTGCATTTCTGGACTCGGACCACTCAAACTCCTCAGCACCTGACAACACACTTAACACTTCTTCCACCACTCTTATCCTCTGGTCCAGAACACTGGGAATTCCCCAATCACACTTCCAGTCACTCCCAATACTTCTTCGTTCACGTTTATACCTTATACAAATACTGTAAGTATCTTCAGTGTTAGTTAACTCTAGCCCTTCTATCAAATTACTCCTTTCTTCAACAGCTGTCCTCATAGCTATCAAATCAATAGCTTCTGTATACCAAAAGCGTTCTCTCTAATTTCATTATCTGATTCCCTCACAGGCTTTCCCTTTTTAGAAGTTTCTTCCTTTTCGTAACCATCACTACTTGTTTATTACCCCCAGAAACTATCGTCTTCCTCTTCAACAACTTCCCTACTTTTCTCTTTTGCCAAGATTTTATCATGGGATGTATTTTTAAAAATTCTTGTAGTTCCCTCCACCTCCTCAACTGATTATGATGTGCTCATATTTCCTCATTTTCTCGTTTTTCATTTTCATAATAAAAAAAATATAACATAACCCATTTGACTGAAACCTTACCACGTATGGTCCTTCATATTTGACATACATTTTACTTATTGTTAGTCTACCTTTTTCGATTATTTCCTTTAACAATTTATCCCCAACCTTATAACTCTCAAATTTTTCGTTAGGTTGTCTCCACATCCACTGCTCTTCCTTACTTAAAATTAATCTTGCCTTAGAAATCCCTCATAATTCTTAGTATATTCACTTGGGGATATGCCAGTGCTTGTATTTACCAACATGATATAAACTGATACAGCCTTACCTAACCAGAGATCCCATTCACTCTCTTTTTCAGTCATCATTCGTAACAGCTTGCTCAAAGCTCTAATGGTTCTTTCTGCTAACCCATTGGTGCTAGGCCTGTAGGAAGTCAGTGTATGCTCTGCCCTATCCCCCATTCTCTCAACATTTGCTAAAATGGTCTTCCAACTAACTCAGGCCTATTGTCACTCAACATTTATACAGGCCTTCTCACACACCCAGGCAACAAACTGACCAGCCTCACTATATTCGTACTTGTCTGATTCTTCACAGGTACACAACTTACCAACTTACTCTTGTGAGCCACCATCACTCCTGTTCCCACATTTCCTCTTGCACTTAGTAGGATAGAAACACAATCAATTGCCACTATTCCAAACGGCTCTTCCATACTTAACCTCATTACAGGCGGGCTCACACATACTCTGACACTCTTCACATGTAGTCACCACATCTGGAGAAATTCTTGTGCTAACTTACACATTCCTATGGCACCGCTTTCCAAAAATACAGGCACATACACCAACCCACTCAACCACTCTCTTGAAAAGAAGACTACACCTTCGCACAAGACAAACCTATCCGCAAACTTCATGTAGTCTCTCAAGACTGAAGGCCATAAACTTATCAACTTGTGCTTTTACTAAAGAAATCTGTGCCCCTGTATCTACTAATCCACAATGATATCCATGGCTTATGCTAACCCTGCTGTCATTTTATCACTCTATCTTGTTCACCCTGACACACCTCAGTCACACGTACCAAACAAACTTCTTTTTGACCTTCCCCTTGATCATCTATTACCAACGGCAAAGAAGGTTCTGCTTTTCTTATGTTTTCTTCCTCCACACACTCCCTTTCATAATTCTTCATCTTAACAATCCAGTCATAGTGCACCCCACTTAAACACTGCAAGTGCAACACACAATCCCCTCTTTTCATTCCTCCTTTACAGTAAACTATGGCTTTCTCGCTACCAAAGTGCTCACACATCATCACGGCATACTTCGTACATAACACAGTCAGCACCTCTTAAAAAGGAGCCACTCCCACATATATCATAACTTTCAACTGCTTCTTATACTGGCTCACATTCTTGATCCCTAAACATACAGGGCTCTTATAGACTTCATCTAAAACTTTTCTTCAGAGATTATTTATACTAGCAGGCACTCTCACACTCAATCCGATACTTACTAAATTTCTCAGTCCTTGCCATACAGTTTTGAACATAGAATCACCACCTCCCTTACTTTCACGGGCAATTATTAACCTTTTTTTGGCAGATTCTCAGGATTTATATCTGAAAATCACTCGAATTTTCCAACATTCTCGCAGTCCTTCCATCCACATCTTTCATTCTTTGCAAATACACAAAAGGTTCATGATCCGGTCTTACCACGAATCTCACCTTGTACAATAACGGTCACAAAGCTTTTACACAAAACCTCAGCATTACTAACTCTCTATCAATCACCGAATATTCTTTTGGCCACACTGAAGGCCTTAGACACATAATCTAACAATGTCTCTCAATTCCATTTACCATCTGTTCTTGCATCAGACATCCTCCCATACACGCATCACAAGCATTGGTATATACTTCCAACTTACTTGCATTTGGATTATAGTCTGGATACGCAAACTCCAAATTTTTTACTACCTCTTCTTTCAATCTTTCATAGACTTTCATCATTCCTTTATCTCACTTCAGCATGGTGCTCTTTTATATACAGTCTGTTCCATCAACGGCTTAGATATGCCTGAACAATCTTTAGCATATTTTCTTCCAAACTCAAACAATTTCAGAAACGGACGTAACTCCTGCCCTGTCCTTGGCCGAGGGAAATCTCTCCCTTTACTTACAAACTTTTCTGACTTTCACAGGCCTGACACACTCACTGTGTGCCCCAAAAACTCTACTTCTTCTGCAAACTACTTACACTTTGCCACTCACTTTCACACCTACTTGTTCCCACTTTCTCTACACTGCATTCACCAACCTTTTATGATCTTCCGCTCTTTTACTCACCACCAAAATATCATCCAGGAAGATCATATTTTCACGAGAAAAGTCACTCAACACCACATTCAAAGATCTTTGAAAAGCAACAGGCACATTTGCCAACCCAAAACTAAGATTTCTGAACTGATAGCGTTTCTGAGACATAGAAAAGGTACTTATTGGCCAGGAATCTTCACTCTTATAATCTATACACATTCCCAGTTTTCTGTCCGGTATCCTTACGGGTACCACAGTGCTATTCCAAGCACTCTCACTCGGCTCAGTCACTACCACTCTCTCTAGCTCCTCCCACTTCTGCTTAATCTCCTTCGTTACTGTTCCATTTGCTTAACAATTTTTTTAAAAGGTAAGGTATTTTTCTTCCCCCCATTTCCCCTATCTCAATCTTCGATCTTTTTAATCTCTCCTTTGAGGCATATCCCGCCTGAGGCAGCTGTTCCGTTGCGGACTGAACAACTTCTCTCCCACTATCATCCTATACTTACTTTCCGTATTTCCTCCTTCCACCATCTTACCATTCTTATGTTGCTTTAAATCAATATTTAAAACAAAGTCAGAGGGTGCCGGGTGAATATGTAAGGATATTCAGACAAAAAAAAAAAATCCTTAATACATAATTATTCTTAAAACTAGCTTACAAATAATAAATGGAATTTTGGTCCTCTTTATTACACCAAGTGGCTAAAATTAGAACAATACAAATATATACAATATGACACATACACAATGAAATCCTTATATTCTTATGGAAATAACGGGTTTCTAAGGAAAATATACTACTTTCACACCACACATACACTGAAGCACACAAATTTTCTACAACTACTTAATCACTGAATCCAAACTAAACACAAACGAGGAAATTTGCATATCAAAAGAATTACTCTGTAAGAATAATGCAGCAATATTTATACAAAATAGATTAGACAAGTCATGTAGACAACTTATACTTAGCCTTTATTTGTCCTTTTAACATTATGGTCTTTAGTCCAAAAAAGCATAAAGAAATTTGCTTATCAATAGCAAGAATAAGATATAGTCCACCATAGCAATAATTACAGTTTATGACAACAATAACATATTACCAAGGCTTCAATAAATCAAAGCACTGAACTCAGTATCAATTTTCCCTATAATACCAATATTGCTGGCTATGGAACAAAGCTGAGAACTTATTTAACAACAATTTGTTCCAAAAGGTCGATAAAATACTCAATACTCAAATCTGTAAGAAATCCACCAAACAATAATCATATTTATGAATTACGTCTTTTGCATTAGGTAATCCCTGATTGCACTATCCTCTATCAAAACATATTTTTCCTTTCAAAATCTCATCAAAATGTTCAATAATTCTTTTGACAGACTGTAACTTCACATAAGAGCCAAAATCTTCACAAAGCTGTCTTGGATCCATCCATGGAATGGTGATAAATGACTCCTATTAAAAAAGGAAATTTTTTCATAACATTTAAACTAAAAAGAAATAAATAAATAGAAAATACATTTAAATAAAGAATTATTAGACATTTTCATACAATCCAGCTCACAAACAATTTGCCTTTAATTACAACCCATTTCTCCCCTCTTACTGACGAAGTAAACTTCTTTTTCATTTCTGTATAAAAAAAAAAAATATAAGTAAATAAATAAATAACTACCTCACGGTAAAGCGAGATCAACAGGATTACCATCCCGACCCTAAAGATAAACCAAATTATATTCATTGTAGCTAGTGCCGGGCTAGTGGCTGTGAAGTCTAGCCTTGGAAGAGAAGAACAATAGATTATCTTCCTAATAAGCTATTCCTGATAGTGCTGATGGTAGAATTATTAATAGAAATAAACATATGTAGAAGCGCATTGTATTAATATTAAAAATGTACATACAGTTAGAAAAGAACAAATCTAAATCTAAGAACTTCAAAGAATGCTTTGGGAAAATTTAGTGCCTATGTGAGTGAAAAAGATGGAAGAAAGAAAGAAATTAAATATTAACAAATAAATCAAGAAGCATCAACAAATAGACTCATACAGACAATAAACAGGTAAAGAAACATCAACAATCAAGGATGTACACAGGCATCAAAGACAGAGAGAACACATTCAAAATTATTCATTGCCTTTTATGATAACAGCAGCTAGAGCAGTGATGGTCTAGAAAGATCCCGAGAAGATAGAATAACCTAAATTTTTAATAAATCATGACATTCCATATGGGTCAAAGAAATCATTACTTTTTTTTCGGTGGGAAAATTCATTGAATCATATGACATCTACAACATTTAGCAAAATGTAATTTGTATTCAATTATTTTTTACTCACTTCCATTTATGTTTTTGCATTAA
Source organism: Macrobrachium nipponense (assembly GCF_015104395.2). Taxonomy (NCBI): domain Eukaryota; kingdom Metazoa; phylum Arthropoda; class Malacostraca; order Decapoda; family Palaemonidae; genus Macrobrachium; species Macrobrachium nipponense. Next base: position 48,046,412 of record NC_061088.1, on the reverse strand, counting down.
TGTTCATGGCTGGTTTCTTATATTTCTCTTTATGATGGTAGGGAGAATTTTGGTTTCCTTCACTATCTTGATGCAAGGCCTCTTTTCCAAAATAGGCAGGGCCTCGAGAAGGCATAGGCGTAGGCGGTACGTTGCCTGGTCTATGATTTTAGTGCTTTTTGCAAGTTCACTTTCGGGCCTCCTTTGATGGTTATATACATCCACAAATCATTCACGAAAAAAATCTGTGTTAAGTAAAAATATTTATTACCCCAAATAACTCAATATGCAC
>NC_061088.1:48036141-48041141 GCF_015104395.2 Macrobrachium nipponense | reverse complement strand
AATGAAAATTTAACCCTTACTGCAGAAGGCGACAAGTCTAATCTGATAATATGCTATCAAAATATTAAAACAAGCCTGTTATTAAAAGAAAAAAAACTGTACCCCCAGATTTGTCTTTAAAGAGAAGTAGTGTCATCAAATTCACATGCCCGGTGTAAAGATGCCACCATTGATATATCGGGATGACCACTACCAAACTCTCCAAGCGTCTCTCTTGTCACCTCCAAGAAGCTGTTTTTAATCACTATGTGCTGTCGTCCAACGAAGAATTGGCTAGTTTCTTAATTCATTGTACGTTATGGAAATATTGCCATATGCGGGGGCCAGATTATTTACTTAACAATTAATAACATTTCCTTTCAAAGGTGCTATACTTCAAATAAATTACATTAGAATTGCGTAGACTTATTCAACGTATTAAAGATAATTATTTTGCAAAGTAAGGAAAATATATACTGATGGGTCCACGAATTCTAATTTTATTATAAACTCTAGCTTTGTGACAGCATACCTAAGCATTTTAAAGTTGGCTTTTCTGCCGCTCGAGTCTTGACTCAACGTATCGTACTGCACTGGGGTGTTGTCATTTCATCTCCTACAGCCGATAAATAATACATTAAGGCGTTAACATTCTTTGAAAACAATGTTTAATTAAACTAATTTTGTCCTTTGATTAATAAAATAATTTGCATGACACATTTAGTGGGCCTAAATTGGACTTCTAATTTTCACACATGATTAGCCTAGGTCTATTTTCAGCAGTATACTCACTCGGATACGTAATATGAATTAATATTTAAATCGACAATATATATATTAATCTGCATATATATATTAATCTGCTTTATTTGATTATTCCCATTATTCTTGTTTTATTAGCCATGTTCGCCTTTCTTCTTATCCTTTTCATAATTGCTTAACATAATTTACTCAGACCTAGCTATTCAAAGTCAAAAACCAATCATAAAAAAATCAAACGAATATGAATCAGTCTTTTATTTTTTATCGAATTCCTTGCATATCATCCTGTTTCATCTGGACCCGTTGGAAAGCTGTCGGAGTCAAAACTGACGAATACGTTAAGAAAGGCTTACTTTTATTAAAGCTTTTTTAGGCTGATCTTTCTGTAGCTATTCATTTCTTCTAAACAGAAATTAATTAAAATTAGTTTCACATGTATACCTATACCTACTACCATAAGCATATTTTAAGTAGCTGAAAGGGTAAGAAATATGAAAGGTGACGTTCTCGTTTAAGCCTACTTCATATGTTTTTTTTTTCTCTTTTCAAGAAAAACCCACTGGTTTAATCAAGGATTGCTCTTTGATGGCTACAACAATCATACAGGGTGTAACATGAGTGTATGCACATATTTTAAGGATTGAAAGATAAAGTTCCTTTGAACAGAAAATATTCTATAAAAATGCATTTTAAGGTGTCTGTTGTCGGTGCGGGGAATTTTAAAATAACCGTTATCATTGGTGATGCTTTCACTCGATCGAGTTCATTGCGAGATATCGGATCGAGTCGCCTGAGATGTAGAAGAGAGCGGAGGTGGCGTATAGGAGTAATGGAGGAATTAGGCCGATGTTAATAAAGTATCTCTTAATAAAATGTATTCTTTAGGTTTTGAAGAAAAAAAATGCATGCATCATTGAAACTGTTTCCCTCGCTATCCGTGGTATTCACTGGCCACCAATACAAAAAAATCAAAAAGAGAAAGCCTAACTGAATCTCTCATCGATCAAAGATAAGTTTGCTTATTCATTAGACTTATTCATTAGATACCTATCAAAGACTTCAAGTGTAGATTTAAAAATCTCTTCTTCTTCATCTAAAGTATTCATCAGACACCAATCATAAGCGTGACGAGGCGCTAGAATTCAAAATTCCCAAATGAATGTTGCTCAGCAACATTTACAATACTGTATTGTCTTGCTGTCTTGTGGTGCTTCGAGGTGTTCCACCTCTAGGCCCATGTTCTAAACCTTGCCGTTCTTTAAACAATTTGATTCATCTATATATGATTCTCTCCGGTTTATTAAGTTTTCTAGTTCCACACTGGACGAGTGGTTTTCGCGCTTGGCTGCCAATCCGGTGGTCCAAAGTTCGAATCCCGGCTCGGCCAACGCGGAATCAGAGGAATTCATTTCTGGTGATAGAAATTCATTTCTCGATCTAGTGTGGTTCATATCCCACAATAAGCTGTAGGTCCCGTTGCTAGGTGACTTATTGGTTCCAAGCCACGTAAAAATATCTAATCCTTCGGGGCAGCCCTGGAGAGCTGTTAATCAGCTCAGTGGTCTGGTAAAACTAAGATATACTTATTTTATTAAGCTTTCTTGATATCTCTCCAACAGGAACTTGCTCCGAATGCAGTGCAATAATTGTCTTCTCTCATCGAGGGATGTTTCTTAGACCGATAAATGACACATTGCCATTAGATTCCCGTGCACATAACGACATCAAAAGCAATAGAGTGAGGTCGCACGGTTCATACTGTAAGGTAATCGTTTTTTTATTCTTTTTGTTTTTAAATTTTATTGCATTTTGTGAGATTCCAATGTTTTCTGCCTTCAACTTAATATTGAAATGATAATGTAAGGACTATGTTTATGCAATACTACTGGTAATATGTGTCTCCTATCTATTTGGTAATGTATATCAGTGGTTGTGATATGACGTATTTTATCACTTCGTTTCGTTCACGTCAATTTTGCTATATGGAAAATAACATAACATAATGTTCTAAAGATATCAGTGAGTGTTTTTAACGTTATTGCATATGATTTCTTCCATCTTTGAAAAGAAAAATAGATAATAAGGCATGAATTGTGCGTCAGGCAGGTGAACGAAAAATTATGAAACTCTGCCACCAGTTTTTTGGCTGACACTACAAGTCGGCTGGCAGCAGATGAAATTTCGACCCGCAGTGACGTCACACAACGTCCAAAAGCCAATGAAAATTCGGCTTCGGCTCGCAGTGACGACACGCCCAGCGACGTCACAGTCCAACTTCGATTGTCTGCTGGGTTACGACAGCGACAGCTTCAACTCTAAAAAGTTGCTTGAAGATTCCTTCCAGCCGCCAATAGCAGAGAAGCACTGCACCCCCCGACCAATGGAAACACAGCTCGCAGATACCCCTTGCTGGCCTCCCGGCTATAAATTAGGGTAGCACCGAAAAATATCATCAGTCTACTCAAAGCCACAGCCTTGAAAATATCTGGTCGAATCCAGAAGAAACGTTGGCATAAAATATTCACTTAGATTTGTATTAATCTACGGATATTGTGTCCCAGATTTTTTAAAAATTCGTTTACCTTGACTTTTCATATGTATCCAATAGGAGCGTTACTCGCCAACCTAAATAGTACTGAAAAAGCAGTGATAAGAAGAATAGAAAAGAACTTCTATAAAAGCAATCCGTTATTATTATTATTATTTAGTCTTTTGTATGGTCATCTGGAATTTTATATTCAATTTTGTATCACTCTACTGGTTGTACAAACTTCTGTTATGTCAGCACATCTTGAGGCTTCCACATGGAGATTTATCTAAAACTGAGAGGCGTCAGTCTTTGCCTCAAAGGCAGTATGAAATACCCGGAAAAATGCAAAACTTTCGCCATGAGTGTCCATGTTCGTGTTGGCCTGTATCGACAGGTGATACCATCTGAACCATGATCAGCATGAGGATAGGAGGATCATAAGTTTATTCTATATAAGGTGCATATATACTAACTATCAGAAGGATGAGGCAGCACTGGAAACATCATCTAGAGCCTGTGTGAGGCCCACCGCAGTAGATACAAAGGTCGACCTTACAATCTACTGCATGGTTCAAAGACTATCCATGCCTTCATGATCCTGTAAGGCTAGTAGAGTAATAACAAGATATTGTGCCCTGAGAATGGATGCTACCCATCATCCATTGGTATGACTCAACTTGCATCCCCAAGTGGATCCCATCCACAGATGTGAAAGGGAGTTTCTACAAGTACTACATATAGGAACACAGCGGAGTTCTACAACACCAGCAAACTGTAAGGAAACCAAGATCCTATAAGGCAACACAAACCACTGGTGGCTCCATTTTATTGAGGTCCTATGTCGGCCATCCGTGGAAAACACACCTAAATGTAAGGCAGGACAGCCTTCTTCGGACAACTATCAGGTAAACTGCAAGGCATACCTCACGCCAACCCTTCAACTGCCCACTACTTAGAGCACCAAGCTTGGTAAACAAGACTCCTTGGACCAGATGTCAGCCAATCAGTGCCTTCAGTGCTTGGCTAGACTCTCCAGGATGAATCAGTCTGCTCTCAGCCAGTAGAGCTCCCCAGTCTTGTTAGCCAATCAGAAATTTCTGAAAAAACTGAGTTCCCACATCAAATATGTAATAACTTTTGTAAATAGTAGATAATACTGCCAAAATGTCAAGGACAGTAATAAACTTTAGTCACCTTCAATATAATTTAACCAATGCCACGAAACAACTTCCGTGGGGTTCATAAAATACCATTTGCGCTAAAGAATATCGAGACTGCCATCCTTTCCTCTGAGACGATGCCATCATGATTGCAAGCATTCACATTGCGACCTAAACTCAGTGAACTGATAGGTGGAACAAAGATAAAACAACATTCCCACTGTGAAGAAATTGTGAATATCGAAAATAACTGCATACAAATTACATTTTGAAAAATGTTGTAGATGTCATATGATTCAATGAATTTTTCCTACTGAAAAAAGTAAGGATTTCTTTTACCTATATGGAGTGTCATGTTTTTTAAACATTTTATCCTCTCGGCATCTATCTAGACCGTCACTGTTCTAGCTACTGTTACCATAAAAGGCTATGAATAATTTTGAATGTGTTCTCTGTCTTTTATGTCTATGGACATCTCTATTTGTTGATATTTCTTTATCTGCTTGTTGTCTATATGAGCCTATTTGTTGATGTTTCTTGATTTATTCTTAAATATCTAATTTTGTTTC
>NC_061088.1:47997425-48035641 GCF_015104395.2 Macrobrachium nipponense | reverse complement strand
TATCTAATTTTGTTTCTCGCTTCCATCTTTTTTCCTCACATGGACACTCAATTTTCCCAAAGCTTTCTTTGAAGTGGTTAGGGTTTTTTTGCTCTTTTAAATGATAATGCAATGCGTATCCACATATGTTTATTTCTTTGTACAATAGCTTATTGTTCTTCTCTTCCATAGCTGTACTTCGCAGCCACTGGCCCGGATATTAGCTACAATAAATATATTTGATATAGCTTTAGGGTCGGGATGGTAGTCCCGTTGATCTCGCTTTGCCGTGTGGTAGTTATCTGTTTATCTATATATGTGTTTTATCCAGAAAAGGAAAAGGAGTTTACTTCGTCAGTAAAGGGGAAGAAATGGGTTGCAATTAAAGGCAAGGGGTTTGTGAACTGGTTTGTATGAAAATGTCTAATAATTCTTTATTTAAATGTATTTTCTATTCATTTATTTCTTTTTAGTTTAAATGTTATGAAAATTTTTCCTTTTTCAACAGGAGTAACTTATCTTCCTTCCGTGTATAGATCTAAAAGTTTTGTGAAGATATTGGAAGTTATGTGAAGTTAAAGTCTGTCAAAAGGACTGTTGAACATTTTGATGAGATTTAAATTTTTTTTTTTTTATAGAGTATAGTGCAATCAGGGATGACCTAATGTAAAAGACGTAATTATGATGATTGTTTGGTAGATTTGAGTATCGAGTATTTTATTGTCCTTTCGGACAAATGTTCGTTAAAAAAGTTCTGAGCTTTATTTTATAGCTAGCAGTGTTGGTGTTAAAGAGAAAATTGATACTGAGTTCAGTCCATTGATTTATTGAAGCTCTAGTAATGTGTTATTGTTGTTACAAAATATAATTATTGCTACGGTGGACTATATCTTATTCTTGCTATTGATACGCAAATTTCTTTGTGTTTGTGAGGATTAAAGACCATAAATTAAAAAGGACAAGTAAAGGCAAAGTATAAGTTGTCTATATGATTTGTCTAATCTGTTTTGTATACATATTGCTGTACTATTCTTTTAAGTTGAATTGCAGGTATAGAGTAATTCTTTTGATATGCAAATTTCCTCGCTTGTGTTTAGTTTGGTCTCATTGATGAAGTAGTTGTAGAAAATTGTTGTGTGGTTGAGTGTATGTATGGTGTGGAAGTAGTATATTTTACTAGAATAATTTAATTCTTAAGAAAATAAGGATTTCATTGTTTAGGTATCATGATGTATATACGTATTTTTATTGTATTTTGGCCACTTGGTGTAATAAAGAGGACCAGAATTCCATTTATTAGTTGTAAGCTAACTTTAAGAATAAATTAGTATCATCGCCTCTCTTGACGTCGAGAGCCTCTTCACGAACGTTTCAGTCGACGAGACGATTCAACACGTCCTCGATAGAGTATATACGTAGATGTGAGGACACACAGGCTTTGAACATCCCCGACGAAGCCCTAAAAGCCCTTCTTGAAATATGCACCAAGAAGGCACCATTCACAACCCACAGAGGACGTCTTTATTGCCAGACTGACGGCGTGGCAGTGGGATCCCCATTAGGGGTTCTATTTGCCCACTTTTACATAAGTGTCGTCGAGGAAAAGAGGGAAAGGTTTTCAATAAGATCCCCTGCCCTCCTCAATACTATCGTTACATAGACGACACCTTCATAAGAGTAGACGGAGAAGAGGACCTTGAAACTTTAAGAAAGACTTTTGAAGAATGCTCCGTCCTCCGCTTCACGTGTGAACGCAGCGTTAACGGTGCCCTACCCTTCTTGGACGTTCGGGTACAGCAGACCCCTACGGGATACACCACCACGGTTTATAAGAAACCCACAAACCTGGGTCTATGCCTTAATGGGTCCGGTGAGTGCCGAGACAGGTATAAACGATGTGGTAGATGCCTTCGTCCGCGCGCCCTTACACACTGCTCCACGTGGAAAGAAACCACCAGGGAGATCGAAAGGTCCACACAAGTCCTCATCAATAATAACTTCTCAAATATTTTTTTTTAATTATATGCACCACAAAAATTTGGAAGACAAAAAGTCTATAAAGAAAATAATCAGTGAAAATGTCTCCCCACTGCAGAAGGTGATAAAATTATCCTCATACTATACTATAAAACTATGAAAACCAGCCAGCTGCCTCTTAAAAACAACCCGGTGCCCCCAGAAACGACTTTGAAGAGAAGGAGTGCCAGCTACGAATTCACATGCCCGGTGGATGGATGCCACCACTCCTTTATCGGGATGACTACTATCAGACTCTCCAAACGTCTCTCCTGCCACCTTCAAGAAGGGGTCATTTTCATTCACTAAAAGGAAAAGCATAACAGAAGACCAGAAAGAGCTGAACTTATAACGAACACAGAAATTATTGACCATGCACCCGACCGGAAACGTCTACGTTATCTCGAGGCGCTACACATATTAAAGAAAAAACCGACTATCAACACAGTAAAAGAAACAAATTTCTTCCTATCATCATAAAAGGAAATAGCACAAGAAACCAACCGACTCCATATACCATCACGAGAGAGAGAGGAGAGACTGAGAGAGAGAGAGAGAGGGAGAGAGAGAGAGAGAGAGAGGAACAAGCAGAGAGAGAGAGAGATAGAGAGAGAGGAACAAGCAGAGAGAGAGAGAGAGAGAGAGAGAGAGAGAGAGAGAGAGAGAGAGAGAGAGAGAGAGAGAGAGAGAGAGGAACTTGCAGAGAGAGAAAGAGATAGAGTCAGAATGAGAGAGAGAGAGAGACCTTACAGACCTTACAGACCTTACAGTTCGTTCGGGTTGCCCCAGGTCCCTCAGTGTGAGGCGCCTCTAATGTCTACCAGAGAGTTGCTAGTACATCTTCCGGTATATTTTGCATCTTCCAATCTTGGATGGTCTGGGATGCAGTTTAGATATTTGTCGAGCTTATTCTTAAACACATCTACGCTCACTCCTGATATATTCCTCAGATGAGCTGGCAACGCATTGAATAGACGCTGCATTATCGATGCTGGTGCGTAGTGGATTAATGTTCTGTGTGCTTTCCTTATTTTTCCTGGTATAGTTTTGGGCACTATTAATCTACCTCTGCTTGCTCTTTCTGATATTTTTAGTTCCATGATATTTTCTGTTATTCCTTCTATCTGTTTCCATGCCTGAATTATCATGTAGCGTTCTCTTCTCCTTTCTAGACTATATAATTTTAAGGATTGTAGTCTTTCCCAGTAGTCTAGGTCCTTAACTTCTTCTATTCTAGCTGTAAAGGACCTTTGTACACTCTCTATTTGTGCAATATCCTTTTGATTGTGTGGGTACCATATCATATTGCAATATTCAAGTGGACTACGAACATATGTTTTATAAAGCATAATCATGTGTTCAGCTTTTATTGTTTTGAAGTGCCGTAACAACATTCCCATTTTGCTTTACATTTTGCCAACAGAATGGCTATTGATCATTGCATAACATTTGTTCCTATTCATCATCACACCAAGGTCTTTAACTGCTTCCTTATTTGTGATTGTCTCATTATTAGGTCCCCTATATGCATATAGCTTTCCTTCTCTGTCTCCATAATTTATTGATTCAAATTTATCAGAGTTAAATACCATCCTATTTACCTCTGCCCAATCATATACTTTGTTAAGGTCTCTTTGTAGAGCGTTCCTATCTTCTTCATCACAAGTAATTTCTCTACTTATTCTTGTGTCATCAGCGAACTACTCACTACCGAATCCTTAACATTACTGTCTATGTCTTCAATCATAATAACAAACAATATTGCAGCTAGCACCGTACCTTGTGGCACACCGGATATTACCTTGGTTTCATCCGATTTCTCATCGTTTGCAATAACTATCTGTTTTCTGTTGTGTAAAAATTCTTTTAACCATCTTCCTACTTTATCTACGATATTGTGTTTTCTAATTTTCTTTGCTAATATATTATGGTCTACTTTGTCAAAAGCTTTTGCAAAGTCTAGATAAACCACATCTGTTTCATTTCCGCTTTTCATAATTTTGAATATGTTCTCACGGTGGACTAACAGTTGGGTTTGTGTACTTTTTCCGGGTACGAAACCGTGTTGTCCTATATTAAACAAATTATTTTTTATTAAATGTTTCATAATATTTTTCTTCATTACCCTTTCATACACTTTCATAATATGTGATGTTAGACTCACAGGCCTATAATTACTTGCCTCTAGTCTTGATCCACTTTTGAAAGTAGGGGTGATATATGCTAATTTGTGCTCATCATAAATCTTGCCTGTATCTACACTTTGTCTTAATAATATTGCAAGTGACTTTGCGATAGAATGAACTACTTTCTTTAACAAAATAGCAGGGACTCCATCCGGCCCTGCAGCAGCTCCATTTTTAATTTCATTAATTGCCTGCACAATATCAGCTTCATTAATTTCTATGTCAGCTAAATATTCACTATTTTCGTCCTTCCCTTACTTCTATATCATTATCTTCATTATCTATTCTAGGGGTGAATTCTCTCTTATATCGTTCTGCCAGTATGTTGCAAATTTCCTTTTTTTTCATTCGTTAATCTCCTTCAATTCTCAGAGGGCCTATTTCTATTCTTCTTTTATTCATCTTCTTCGCATATGAGTATAATAGTTTGGGGTTTTGCTTGATATTTAATAGGGTTTTTCTTCCAAGTCCGTTTTCATTTTCTTTTGATTGTATAATCTTTTGTTCTGCATTTTCTATCTTACTTTTTAGTTCTTATAACTTTCCATGCATTTTTTTCTTTTGCAAGACCTTTTTTCCACTTTCTGATTTTCTGGAACAAGATCCTTCTGTCTCTTGGTATGCATGAATGATGTTACTTTCTTCTTCGGTATATATTTATCCACTATTTTCTCCAATATTTTATTTATAATATCTCCGTATTTACCTTATGTCATCATTTACGAAAATGTTATCCCAATCTTCGTTTAATTCTTCATTAATTTCTGACCATTTTTTATATTTTACTGTAGAAGTTGATTTTTCCATATCCTTCCCACTTTTTCATTTCTTGCTTATCTCTATTTTCACTTGCTTTGGAATAGAACTGTTAATTCTATGACATTATGATCTGAAATACTCGCATTATAAACTATTATTTCTTTAACATAATTCATCTCGTTCACAAATACTAGGTCTAAGGTATTTTCCTTTCTTGTTGGCAGGTGATTTATTTGTTGAATGTTGTATTCTAGTAGCATATCTAATAGCTTTTCAAATTGCCTCTTATCTTCTGCACTACTATTACTCTCTTTTTTATATGTATAAGTACAACCACATCTCCTATTCGTTGTTTCCATTCTACGAAAGGAAAGTTGAAGTCACCAGATGGGGAGAATAGTCCAGTCCTTGTGATTTCTACATATATCATCCAATTTTTCAATTATTAAGTCAAACTCTTTAGTAATAGGAGGTCTATATATTACTATGTTCATCAATTTTTCAGATTCAAATTCTACCGCTATTAGTTCACATTCTGAGTTACTATATTTCTCATATATTTTTCCTTGTTTTTTGTCTTTCCCATATATTGCGGTTCCCCCTTGATTCCTATTTTTTCTATCTGATCTATAAGTTTGGAACCTTTTATTTGATCATCATTCCCAGTCTCTTGGGAATACCAGGTTTCACTTATATTCATTATATCTATTTTCTTTTCATTTTGGGTTAGTTCTTCTAAGTACTCTATTTTTCTTTTGAGTTACTCGTAACTAAACCCTGCGCATTCATCACTATGATGGTTTGCGTGTTTGCTCCTTCATTTAATATTGGTAGTAATAAGGATTTTCCCATGTCTCTTTCCTGTTCTGGTATGTTGTTCTTTTTTTCATTTCCAGAAATTCTGACATTAAAAAAATCCAACTTTTCCATAATATTTGATCTTCCTTCATCATAATTATTCATTTTGTGTCTGAATCTGCAATTTTCTCCGCTTTCTGCAATATCCTCTTGCATAATAAATACAGTTATTATCTCTTGAGTAGAATTTCGGAGCTGATGCTTTGAAATTTTTTGCTGACACCTCTGCATATCTCATTGGTGGTTTGCTTTTCTCTTTTACCTGATATTCTTGATTTCTCTCTTTATTTGTTTCTTTCTTATTTTGGATTTTATTACTTGGTTGGTTATTTATTTGATTATGATTCATGGCTACAGGGTGCATATATTTGCATTTTTTGTCGAACTTACATCCTTTTCCTTCTTTTAGGTTTTACATATTTTTGGATGCAGATCTCTGCAATCATCCCCATAGCCATCTAAGTATGCACATTTACCATATTTTCATAGTTTTTGACATACCTTAGGATGTTTGTAGTAACATCTTTCTCCAAATCTGCAATTCCCTCTTTTCAAAAGGTTGCAGATTTTGTCTTTCTTGTCTATTTTTTCCTCTTTCCCGTCTTTGTGTAGATCTGGGTAGAGCCTCTTCGGGATTTGCTTTTCTGTTGTCATATCGTAATTTATTTCTTCGTAGGTATGCTGCTTTATTGCCTCATATGTAGTATCAATGAGTATCTCTGCATCCATACTTTTATCTTGTTCTTTGTTTTCCTTATTTTTTCTGTCATTTCATTTTTGTTTACTTCTCTTCCGTTTTCCTCTTCTTCTTTTTCTTCTTCTTCTCCTCTTCTTCTTCATCCTCAACTATTTGTACATTCAATCTTGATTAATAACATTGTCTATCCATGATAGACATGTTGAACAAAAAATTCTAGTATCTTTTCTCAAATCTTGCATTACCTCAGCACACTGTGGATGGGTCGGAATGTTGCATGCAGCACATTTTCTGATTAGGTTTTGTGGATTGACTATGCTATACCAAACCTTACACAGTTTGCATGCTTTTGGCATTCTTTTTCCTAATGCATCAATTAGGATATTCACAAGATTCACCTTATTCATTTTCTTTGTCGGAATATGTTGGTTTATGTATATTTTCTTTATGAGTCTCTTGACCACTTGGATTTTATTTGGAACTTCTTCAATTATTTTCAAGATGTTTTCATTAGATTTGTTCCAGTTTGAAGGATTATATCCTTCTAATATATCTATGAATGCTTTTGTATCTTTTTGGTTAGGACTGTTGCTGATTTCATAGATGAGAAATGCCAGTTCCCTTCCTGCTACCTCATCGTATTGCGAATCCGCCAAGCAAGCTAAATAGAGAGAGAGAGAGAGAGAGAGAGAGAGAGAGAGAGAGAGAGTGGAAGAAGCAGAGAGAGAAAGTGGGAGAGAACGAGTGGATGACATGTCACCTGGAAGGCTTACAGTACCTGCCACCCAGGTGGTGGGTACCCCAACCAACACCCAACCCACGCCAACAACCCAGGACGGACCAAGAAGATCTCAAGGCCTCAGGGACAGATTTCGTCACCATCCAATGACCAATTGAAATCTCTGCTTACCGACCTACCCACCGATTGTACACGACCTTCCTTGCTAAATACATGTGAAAACGTATCTTAATTCACTTTACTGTCAACTCTCATAGATGACTGCTTGTGCGCTGTCGAGACGTTAGAGGAAATAAACCTAAGACATTTGAAATCTTGATATCCTTAAAGAAACCTGTTACACCAGCTACATGCTGACGAGAAAAAGATAATAAGAAGAATTGGGAAAATTCTATATAAATTAAATGCCATTGAAACAACTATAATATTCAATGCTACTGCCCTCAGAGAAGGCCTCCTTCCTAATTATTATTATTATTTTTTTTTTCTATTTATTTATTTTCTCTTTTTTTTTTGCTCTATCACAGTCCTCCAATTCGACTGGGTGGTATTTATAGTGTGGGGCTCCGGGTTGCATCCTGCCTCCTTAGGAGTCCATCACTTTTCTTACTATGTGCACCATTTCTAGGATCACACTCTTCTGCATGAGTCCTGGAGCTACTTCAGCGTCTAGTTTTTCTAGATTCCTTTTCAGGGATCTTGGGATCGTGCCTAGTGCTCCTATGATTATGGGTACGATTTCCACTGGCATATCCCATATCCTTCTTATTTCTATTTTCAGATCTTGATACTTATCCATTTTTTCCTTCTCTTTCTCTTCAACTCTGGTGTCCTATGGTATTGCGACATCAATGAGTGATACTTTCTTCTTGACTTTGTCAATCAAAGTCACGTCTGGTCTATTTGCAAGTATCACCCTATCCGTTCTGATACCATAGTCCCATAGGATCTTTGCCTGATCGTTTTCTATCACTCCTTCAGGTTGGTGCTCATACCACTTATTACTGCAAGGCAGCTGATGTTTCTTGCACAGGCTCCAGTGCAGGGCTTTTGCCACTGAATCTGCCTCTTTTTGTACTGATTCTGTGCATATCTGGTTCTTAGGGCCTGATCTTGTGCCGCTGTTATCATTCCTTCAGTTTCCTTCTTTAGCTCTCCCCTCTGTAGCCATTGCCATGTATCATCGCTGGCTAGTTCTTTAGTCTGTCCCATCTATTGTCTGTGCATTGGTTTGTTGTGCCAGTCCTCTTTTCTGTCTGTCATTATCCTGTCTCTGTATATTTCTGGGTCTTCGTCTACTTTTATTAGTCCTTTTTCCCATGCACTCTTTAGCCACTCGTCTTCACTGGTTTTCAGACATTGCCCCAGTGCTCTGTTCTCGATGTTGACGCAGTCCTCGCCCTCCTTCCTTTCCTGTTATTTATAGTCTGTCCGTATTTGCTCTTGGGTGTAGTGCTTTGTGTATTGTCATATGTTTCCTGGTTTTCTGATCTATGCTGCTGAGTTCTGCCTTCGCCCATTCCACTAATCCTGCGCTGTGTCTGATTACTGGCACTGCCCAGGTGTTTATGGCTTTTATCATATTTCCGGCATTGAGTTTTGACTTGAGTATCGCCTTGAGTCTCTGCATATATTCTTTCCTGATCGTGTCCTTCATCTCTTGGTGTTTTATATCCCCTCCTTCCATTATTCCCAGGTATTTGTATCCTGTCTCATCTATGAGTTTGATGTTGCTCCCATCTGGTAGCTTTATCCCTTCAGTTCTCGTTACTTTGCCTTTTTGTATGTTGACTAAGGCACATTTTTCTATTCCAAACTCCATCTTGATGTCCCCAGATACAATCCTTACAGTCTGGATTAGGGTATCTATTTCCTTGATGCTCTTACCATACAGCTTGATGTTGTCCATGAACATCAGATGGTTGATTCTGTTGCCTCTTTTCTTGAGTTGGTACCCGGCCATCAATCTTCTGTAAGTACTTTTGTCATGGGAATCATGGCTACTACGAAGAGTAGTGGGGACAGTGAGTCGCCCTGAAGATCCCTCTCCTGATATTAACCTCTGCTAGTCTTATTCCAGAGCTTGTAAGTATTGTATTTCAGTTGCGCATTGTATTTTTGAGGAAGCTGATGGTGTTTTCCTCTGCCCCATATATTTTCAGGCATTCTTTCAGCCAAGTGTGTGGTATCATGTCGAACGCTTTCTTATAGTCTATCCATGCCATGCTTAGGTTGGTTTTCCTTCTCCTACTGTTCTTCATTACCATTTTGTCTATCAGGAGCTGGTCTTATGTGGCCCTACACTTCCTTCTGCAGCCTTTCTGTTGGTGGGGATGGTGTTTGTCTCCTCTAGGTAATTGTATAGCCTTTCACTGATGATACCTGTTAGTAACTTCCACATTATTGGTAGGCAGGTGATAGGCCTGTAGTTACTGGCTATATTTCCCTTACTCTTGTCTTTTGCCTACTAAAGAGTTTCGTCTGTGGTCATCCATTTGGGTGCATGGTGATTTGTGATACAATGCTGGAGTTGTCCTGCTATTCGTGGGTAGAGGGCCTTGAAGTTTTTGAGCCAGTATCCATGGACTTCATCGGGAGGGGACCTGGGCTTTCCAGTTTGGCATTTTCTTTAGTTGGTGTCTGACTGTGTCTGTCGTGATCTCTGTGAATCTTTGTTTTATTCTCCCTGTTTCTTCTTCCTTGACTTCCTGGACCCATGTTGCATGTTTGTTGTGTAATACCGGATTGCTCCATATTTTTTTTTCCAGAGTCTCTTACTTGGTTCGGCTTCAGGAATTTCTTGGTGGTTGTCTTCCCCTCTTAGTTGGCAGTATGGTCTATTCTGGTTGGTTCCAAATAGTTTGTTCTGTTGGTATCCCTTATTCCTGTTCATGAACCGTTGGATCTTATGTGCTTAGGCCTTAAGCCTTTGTTTTACATCTTCTATTGTGTTGTTTAGTCCCCTCTCTTGTACTTTGTATTTCTCGTTGAGTTCCTCCCTTGTTTTCTTGTTTCTTAGCCTTTTTTCTGCCATCTCTTTCAGTTTACTCAAGTCAGATCTCATCACCATGATTTGCTTTTCCAGGCGCCTTTTCCAAGGAGGTTGCTGTTTTGGTTTCTGTTGGGTTGGTTGTGCTGGTGGTGTTGGTGTTCGAATCCCCATCAGTTCTGCTACTAATCTTGCTCCTGCATATGCCAAGTTATTTGTTTCTGTGATACTGGTGGTGTGTATTATACCCATTATTTCATTGACCTCACTTGCTTTCTCCCTTAATTTCTTGGTGTTGTAGGCTTTCATGGAGGGGATCTTTGTTCTCTCTGTATCTGGCTCCATCCATTGTCTAATCTTTTCTACCCATTCCGTCCTCTCTGTTACTTCGTCAGTGTTTCTTCGTGTGTCGTTGTTTGATACCTCATCACCCCTGTCGTCTACTGTGGCATCGTCTCTCAGTTCGTCTTTGTGTAATTCGTTGTTGTGTGACATTTCCCTTTCCAGTTCTTCTCTTTCTGTTGGGGAGAGCCAGTTCTTTTTCTTTATGTTTCTTACTTAGTCTGCCAGCCTCTGCTCTGTTT
Organism: Macrobrachium nipponense; assembly: GCF_015104395.2. NCBI lineage: Eukaryota > Metazoa > Arthropoda > Malacostraca > Decapoda > Palaemonidae > Macrobrachium > Macrobrachium nipponense. Next base: position 48,024,834 of record NC_061088.1, on the reverse strand, counting down.
GGGGGGGTGTTATTCCTCTCATTCCAGATGTTGACCAACCTTCTTCTATAGCCTCTCTCCGTCGGGTTGCTTCTAATGTAGCATCTTCATATTTCCTTATTTTATTCTCTTGTCTATTTCTTCCTCTGGTTTGCTTCTGTAGCTCCAGTCTCTGGTTGTTGGTTACTGTCGTTATGGTGGTCAGTTGCTGGATGACGACCTCCAAGTACCTGACCGTCTTCCCCTTCAATTGGGCTGAATACCTGGCTGCCGGACGAAGTTCCTCTGTTGCCAGAGGTTCCATTTACGTCGTTGTCGTTGAATCCTTCATTTCTTTCCATCATTGCAGAGTGTTGCTATTTAACCCATAGCTGGAATCCCCCATCAGGGATAGGTACTCATTTACAGGTGAGTAGACTGAGGAAATTATGGTAAAGATTCTTTCCCAAGGAATCAACGCCGAGGAGAGCGGTCACCCATCCAACGAATAACCAGTCCCAATGTTGCTTAACCAGTCAATTGACGGCCTAACCCACTCTGCCATACTATTATTACTATTATTATTACCCACTCTGCCATACTATTATTATTATTATTATTATTATTATTATTATTATTATTATTATTATTATTATCTCTAAGTTTAACCCGGTGTTTCATCAATTAACTGGCAGAATGTACAACTTTCAATGTTACAGTTACACAATGATGAAAAGCTTAAAAGATTTTTAATGAAAAGACTACAACGATTGAGAAATTCTGGTGTAAGTTACATAATTTGGATCCATTTAAAGAGTTTGCCACTATTGCCATTCTTTTGTTGTCAATATTTCCAACAACGGTTTATTGTGAGAGGTAATTTAGCGTAGTGCTCTTCATTAAGAATAAATAGCGCAACAAGCTGACGGATGTGAATCTTGAAGCAGCTTTGAGGCTTCCTCCGGAAGAGAGAACAGTATTAGCATTCCATTTTTCAAAACTGTTATCTGAAAAATTAATATCAAGACTGTTACGTAAATAATGAAAAATAAACTGATTGCCTGCACAAGTGTTTTTTTTTAATCATACCTAAAAGACGAATATAAAATTTATCGTCTGCATTCTGTTTTTATGTTTTAGATTACTTGTAATTGGACATATATTCTTGAAGGTAACTATAATTAAGCCATTTATAGAGGATGAGACCTTATTGCTACATTTTATATTGACTGTACTTAGTGCCGCCACCAGCAACATCTCTTGGCCACCGATGCGGCCCTGGAATAATCTGCTTGAGAACCACTGTTCTAGAAGGTTTCTACCTAAAACCTTTCACATACTTCTGATATCTTTCATTTCATCTTAGTAACAAACGATTCTCTTATATTAAAGCTACCTAATATTACTAGTAAATTAACCCTTATATCTCTTGATTTGTCAAATACCTTAAATTTGTAGTGGAAAGATTTGTAACGTCACTCAAGGAAACGACGAAACTTAATTGCATTCAGGATAATTCTATGATTATCCCTTTTATTTTAAGATACTTTTATTGTCTTAAATCACGTAATAATAAATAATATTTATGATTGTAATTCTACTTTATCTCAATTTATTGTTTTAAAAGAAAATTATAACGATTTAGCAAAAAGACCTGGCCCCAAAATGTTGTGTTCTGTGTTCAGGCATTTTAGACGAGGTCACCTCCTAAGTTTCCATATGAAGAGAGAGCAATTATGCCATTCTGAGACTTACTCTTGTGTTGGAAACAAGAGAGCAATGAAGCCATTCTCTCTCTCTCTCTCTCTCTCTCTCTCTCTCTCTCTCTCTCTCTCTCTCTCTCGTATGAGAGAATTTTGATTTCATATTAACATAAAGATTTTATACTTAGTGGTTGGTCACTCATAAATTTTAGATTTGGTATTTCTAAGATTTATTTAATATTGCAACCAGTTTATTTGAGGAATCTGAACAGGCGTTGTGGAAGTGTGAAACAGGCGCCTCGTGTGTAAGTGTTTATTGGTGATTTCGAAAAAGGCCTTCTAAAATTGGTCTACCAAGGGAAGAGATTTTTAATAAGTTCAACGCACTAACTTAAACATAAAAAGTACTCTAAATACTGAAAGTACTTGGGTTATTCGAGGGGAAATTTTTACAATTTTTTCACATTTTGGTGTTGGTGATAATTTTTTTTTTCTTTTTTTTTTTTTTTTTTGCATTTATCCAGTTTTCTTATTGAAGTGTGTTTATATAAATGCCAGAAAAAAAATCACCAACAACAAAATGTGAAAAAATGGTAACAATTTAATTGTACTTTGCCAAAATGTAAGTAATACTGCAGTTTGTAATCATTTTCGCATAATAAAGAGAGAGCAAAAAATCTTCTAACACATAAAAAATTTTAAACTTTAGCAGTATCTAACCAAACGTTTAAAACAGCATAATCTAAGAAGGTTACCTATTCATCTTTTCTTAATTTTCAAATTTTTCATTGTAGTACTCTGGGGTTATATATTATATATATATATATATATATATATATATATATATATATATATATATATATATATATATATATATATGTATATATATAAACACACTTCAGTAAGTTATATACCTTTGGCACCTTCTTACCCTTATCAAGGTAATCAAGACCCTATATTTGATGCTGGAAGACCACAGATGTTAATCTCTAAGTTTACTGAAGTAGCTCCAGATGAGTTCTTCCATCTCTTTGATAAAGTGGCTTCAAGTGAGGGATGGCCAAAAGATAAATGGTCAGTTATGCTACAAAGTGTCTTAATTGGTAAAGACTACAAGGTACTCAATCACAATGTGCTACAAGTTTACCAGATAACCCAGAGTACTACAATGAAAAATTTGAAAATTTAAGAAAAGATGAATAGGTAACCTTCTTAGATTATGCTGTTTTAAACGTTGGTTAGAGACTGCTAAAGTTAAAATTTTGTATGTGTTAGAAGACTTTTTTCTCTCTCTTTATTATGCGAAAATGATTACAAACTGCAGTATTACTTACATTTTGGCAAAGTACAATTAAATTGTTACCACTTTTTTCACATTTTGGTGTTGGTGATTTTTTTTTTTGTTGGCATTTATCCAGTTTTCTTACTGAGTGTGTTTTATATATACATACATACATACATATATATATATATATATATATATATGATATATATATATATATATATATATTATATATATATATACTATATATATATATATATATATATATATATATATATATATATGTATATATATATATATATATATATATATATATATATATATATATATATATATATATATATATATGTATATATGTATATATATATAAAAAACACTTCAGTAAGAAAACTGGGTAAATGCCAACAAAAAAAAAAATCACCAACACCAAAATGTGAAAAATATGGTAACAATTTAATTGTACTTTGCCAAAATGTAAGTAATACTGCAGTTTGTAATCATTTTCGCATAATAAAGAGAGAGAAAAAAATCTTCTAACACAAAAATTTTTAACTTTAGCAGTCTCTAACCAACGTTTAAAACAGCATAATCTAAGAAGGTTACCTATTCATCTTTTCTTAAATTTTCAAATTTTTCATTGTAGTACTCTGGGGTTATCTGGTAAACTTGTAACACATTGTGATTGAGTACCTTGTAGTCTTTACCAATTAAGACACTTTGTAGCAAAACTGACCATTTATCTTCTGGCCATCCCACACTTGAAGCCACTTTATCAAAGAGATGGAAGAACTCATCTGGAGCTACTTCAGTAAACTTAGTGATTAACATCTGTGGTCTTCCTACATCAAATATAGGGTCTTGATTACTTTGAAAAGGGTAAGAAGGTGCCAAAGGTGAATTAGATCTAGCTCTTATCAATTCCATCTCCTTTTGCATGTCTCATGACTTCTCTTTCTTCTTCTGCTGTTTTTTCTTCATCTCTTTGTTTTATGTACGAGTAAATGTCCTTGTTAGTCAGTACAGGAAAGCTCTTATGCTTAGATATCATCCGAAACACCGAAATGGGAAACGAAAAAAACCACGGAGAACTGTACGCATATTCTCGTAGAATGGGCCTCTCGAACAAGGAGTTTATCCTCATTTTGCAAAAAATATACATCTAGGCCTATATTATCTTTAACCGCTCGTAATGCCGTACAACAGAGCTTTAGAATAAATATCAATAATTCTTAAACCACCTTCAAATTTACTTAAACTTTGTGTTTCTATTCGAATTGGGCGATACACACCTTTCGAAAGATGATTAAATACACATGAATTTATTTCTGAAACATACTTTTTATAGGCGGAACAGTATGCGTCACATACCAAACCTTCGACCACAGCAACGAGTTGATTAGTATTCCCTTCTGAAAGATTGTTAAAGGTCGGATAAACATCATATTAACGCTTGCCCTCATTTTATTTACCAACAATTTCCAAGTCTCGTCACAAGTTTCCTCAAACACCGTATAATACACAATACCAAGGATCTTTAGACGGGATATATTTTTCAACCATGGTAGCTGGGCTCTGGCCTTACCTTCACAGTTCCCAAAGCCCATAACAGTTTTTTTTTTTATTATTATTTAGACTTACACCTGTTGCTACTTCAGATTTTTTGGTTACCTTGTAACATTCATAAACGGACAATTCTGTAGACACAAAATCACAATTTCTATACAATATTTTTTATTAAATCAATAATTTTTTTAGGAAAACCAAATTTATACAATACCTGATACAAAAAGTCTAAATGTACCTTGTCAAAAGCCTTAGCCCAACCGAGACAACACAAACATTTCCTTCTTTGTATCTTGTACATAGAAAAACAGATCCCTAATGGTATTATTGCAGTTTATTATTGACCTGCCTGGAACAACGCAGTATTGTCCATTTGATATAACCTCTGGCATCGCATTTTGGAGTCTATTTTTCAACACCTTTGGAAACACTTTATAGTCTGCATTGAGCATTGGTCTTCAGTTTTCTATATCAGTTTTATATATATCAGCGTGTCAAGAAACTCATCTTTTATGACTCCCCGGAACTTTTTATAAAATTCAATGGGTATCCCCTCACAACCGGGAGATTTATTGTTGTGCATACTTTAAAATAATCGCTCACCACACTTCGTCTTCTTGAATCGTGTCATCCAATCCCCCATCTTCGAAGGATCAACAGTCGGCTGACAGTAATTCAAAAAATAATCCATCATAGATTTGTCACCCTGTACAGAGATAAACACTTCTTCAAATTTTTTTTTTTTTTTTTTTTTTTTTTGAACAAGTTATGATTCCGTTTATATTTTCAAACACTCCCATCTCTCTAAACTATTTTGGAAATACTGTGATCACTACTTCCATACTTCTCCATACCTAACAAGTATGCAGATACTTTCTCACCTTTACTTTTATTCCCTCCAAAATCACATTCTTAATCCTACTAATCATCTGCTTTATCAATTGTATATATTCGTATTTGGTACCAGTGCGATAATGGATGTCATACTACTGCCTCAAACGCACCCGCAATAATTTCAACAAGCCATATTTCTCATTTGATAATTTTTTTACTCAGTGTAACAAAAAACCGTTTACCTTCAAGTTTTGCCCAGTCCCACCACAATTGTATATTAGCAAAGCGACTTTAGTTATTTAATGAGAGCAATTAAAGCACTTCATTTCGGAAAAAAAAAATCCTCCCTCTCTTTTACCTTGTTCGTTCCTGCAGGGGCATAAATGTTAACGATAGGAATCATACAACCATCATACAATATTTTCACACCCTGGATTCGCCCATTTGCCTCCACTTCGTCCCTCAGAATTTGTATACCTTTTTGCTTATAAATACAAATCAACGTTCCACCCTTCAAGAGGACCGTGGGATTGAAAACAATATCAAAATATCTGCTTATTTTCTATAGTTCTGATAAACGTTTCAGATTGTGTTCTTCCAATAACAGAATACCAGTACCATAATATTTCATCATGTAAACAACTTTTATTTGTTTACCTATATCATGTAATCTGTTGACATTCAAGGTTACAATTTTAATGAACATTGGTTATGTTTATAGATAATCACAACTTTTTTTTCTTTTTTACAGCATTTTTACCTACACCTTTCTCTGATTTTTGCTCCTTCCGTTTCTCTTGAGATAAGGATTCCCTAGTAAATTTTTATTTCCCTACTTTTTCTAGGTTTAAATTCCATTTTTTTCAGTAATAGCTTCTAATGTATGAGCATCCGTATCGATAGTATATCCATTGACTCATCCTCACGGTGTACCGTTGCTACCACCACCATCTCCTGTAGGCCTTCACATTCTTGTGCATCCTTTCCACTCTCGCCTTTGTTCTTTGCAGAAAATAAAATGGTTTCCTTTATTCGAGGGCCCTCTTCTGTTTCTTTCACCGACCCTTCTAATAGTTCATGAGTTTCTACAGAATGTTCAATGTCATTGTAATCCGATAACACAGTAGCCTGTACATGTTTTACCTGGTGGCTGCTTTTTACAACGACCGTTTCCACACTTCTCAAGTTTTCCAACTCCATATCAGTTCACACTTTCTCCATTGTTGATCGTATATCCTTCAATTACCAGGTATTTAGCCAGTACCTGTGCTTATTTAGAAACTAAGTTAGAGTTACTAGAGATGCGATGAATTTGTTAAATAGCTAAATCTATGTATTATAGATGGAATTGTGTACAAACCAACTAGAATTCTTGATGAGAACAGTTGTTGAAAGTCACTTGTTCTATTGCCTGCCAAATGCATATCAGTTAACAAATACTCATCTTATTTGCACAGCTGTAATATGCCTTGTGGTGTCAATGAGCTAATGGGTCTTTTCCGTCAGGACTATTGGTTGTCCGGACTGAGAGTCGGACATTGGTGAAGGAGGCCAAAGCCATGGTCAATAATCGACCACTCATGTACACGAGGGATAGACGAGTGAATTAGGTCTTCACCCCCTCCCATCTGCTGTGAGGTCGCCTTATCAATCTTATGGACCCTTTACTCCCTCCAGAACACCTGAACCAGACGTTGACCACCCGAAAGCTCAGAGACTTTTATCTCCGGTTGACGGACACTCTAAAAGCATTTCACAAACGCTGGAAGAGGGAATATCTTTCTGCCCTACACTCCAGGCACGACTCTCGGCCCGGGAAAAGGTCTGATCTTTGCTTGGGAGACATCGTGCTCGTTAAGATTGAACTGTGTAAGAGGGCTACGTGGCCCTTGGTAAGATTCAGAGGTCTATCCCGATGATGATGGGATAGTCCGATCTGCCTAGGTGCTGTACGACGGGACTGAAACCCTGCAAGTCATCAGCCACCTCGACCCCCTGGAAGAAGACGAGGATGAGGATGCAGCTCAGGATGAGGTGGGAGCAGTCGAGGACAGAGAACGATGCAACAGACGGTATTGGAGAAGTGAACAGTACGAACGATGGCATCAATGAAGAAGAGCGAGTTACATACGGGGAGAACGAGTGTGGTGTAGAGGCTGAGGGTGGACAGGGTGCAGATGATGCTAAAAACAATGACATAAGAGACACGAGTGTGTATTTTCGGGCAGTTGTCCTCAGGATAGACGAGTTGACCAAGATGAAGTGCAGTTCGTACGCCCTGAACGGAGAGCAGCATTGATACAAAGAAAACGCATGTAAGAGTGGGTTAAATACAAGTATGTGTACGAATTACAGGAGGGACTATGTAAGGTGTGTTCGCGTCAGAAGGAGTTTGAAAACGGTGTAGTTGTACATATTTAATGGTAACTAGAGTAGGTGTTCTTGTGCCAGTGAGGCGCTGCACCGAAGGAAGTGTATATTAAAGGATATTGCTTGTAACGTGATGTAAGGTTGGGTTGGAATTGTCATTGAAAGGTGATCATCTATGTATATGTAAATATATATTTTTGAAATGTGTCTGATGTGTTTGTCTCCAATGATGAGCGCTCGTTGCCTTAGATTGCCTTAGAGTCAAGTCGGACGTAGCCATTGGAGTTTCCTTCCCACCGTCTGATCCTTCTGAATGCTCAGCCTTGCGGCCAGAATTTTTCTGGGGCAGAAAATGTCGCGAAAAGGGACGGATCCCTTTTTTAGTGACAAAGTCAGGTTAATTTGAGTAAGAAGAAGAATAAAGATGAGTACAGGCGACTACGTGACTTCTGTCATGGATATATAAAAAAAACGTAGCGAATCCTTACAAAACTGTATGGAAGAGGAAAGTGAATAAACCTGTCATGAGATTTATATTTTTTAAGAAAACTGCAATGAAAAATTAACCATGTATATAAAATAAAAACAAAGGAACTGCACTTAGCAAAAAGTGTTGCCTGTGGAAGAATCCCTTGTGCCAACTTGAATTGTAGAGCATAATGTAAAACTAGAGTTCGTCATCTACCTTAAAGCCAATCTGTTAAATCTTGTACTAAACCCTTAAACGCCGAATGGACATATTAAACGTTGAGTCAAAATGTACACCATATGCCGAATGGACGTACCATACGTCGACTCAAAAAAGTTTTTTTAAAAATTCGTGGAAAAATACTTATAGGCCTACCAGCCCAAAACTTTTGAATCACGTGCCTTGGGGGATGCTGGGAGTTCACGAATTGAGGTGTTGTTTTGTTTTGAAGCGTGACCCAAGTGCCCATGCGCGAAATGCTTTCTTCTCGCTCCAGTCAGCATCAACGGCGCATTGTCCGAGAGCGATCTTTTGTCGGAATCGTGTTTTTCTGAACTTGTGTGAGACTTTGAACATTTGTGTTGCTACAGGACGTTCATAGAGATGTCTGGACGTCGTATGAAATGCGAAAGGCGTGTTTTACCCGTCGGAAGGGAATGTGTTAGGAGAGTTTTGGACTTGGATGCTGGGGAAGGACCAAGCACCCAACCTGACCTTGCTCCTCAACGCCGTTCTGTGCGACAAGGTGTCGATGAAAGTGCTTCTAAAGTGTCTCATTTGCCATTAATAACCCCAAGGAAGCATCGGGCCGTCCTTAGGGGCATTCATAGGAATTTGGGAGGGCTCCAACCAAGGGACATTGACGAATATTTATCAGAGCTCGATCGAGAGCATGTGGCAAGACCTCATTTTGATGGCGGATGGTCGTCAAGTGATGAGGACATAACTCCCGATGATAGTGATGACGACGAATATTTGCCCCCAATGTCCGTTCGAGGCTCACATCCCAAAAAGGAATTAGAATTCAGTAGTTTTAGTGTGTATGAGGGGGAATCTGAGGAGGGGAAGGATGATGAGTTTGGTTCAAGTTTTCGTGCCGATGATGATGATGATACAGAAAGCGAAGGCTTGAGTGAGGAAGATGGGCCAGTGAGGGGGTCTCGTGTTCGAAATTGTACCTGTGCACGCGTACGGGCACGTAGAAGGTCGGATAGTCGCATGAGCCAAGGTGAAGCTCGGTCGTCCGAGAGCGACGATGGGTGGACAGAGGACCCCACACCACCTAACATGCATCCATTCGTGGAAAATCCTGGCCTCACCGTACCTGTTCCCCTGACTCCTCTGGGTTTCGTTCAGCTTTTCCTTACGCGGGAATTGCTGGAGTACCTGGTATCAGAGACGGCGGACTACGCCAGGTACTGCCGTGATGAACTGCGCACGACATTGTCGTATTATTGGCGGGGTTGCAACCTCCCTGACATGGCACATTTTTTGGGGCTCCACGTTTTTTTTGGATTGCTGCCTGCTTCCGACGTCAGGATATATTGGAGGCGTAATTTTTTCTTAGGTACGCCCAATGTGCCCGGCGTTATGCCCCGTGATACTTTCCTGGCGTTGGACAGATATTTCAACGCCTTCAACCGAAGGGCCATACCCCGGAATAACTCTGATCGCCTCATTTTAGTGCGCCCAGTGTTGGATTATATTCGTGAACGCTGTATAACTCTCGTGATTCCTGGAAAGAACCTTTCTTTGGATGAGGGGATGATGCCTTACAAAGGACGTCTAACGATCAAGTGTATAACCCCAAGAAGCCGAAGAAATATGGCGTGAAATTTTTTTTTTTTTTTTTTTTTTATTTTTTTTTTTTGTTTTTTTTTTTTTTTTTTTTTTTTTTTTTTTTTTTTTTTATTTTTTTTATACCCTGAGGCCAACACTGCTAGTCGTGGACTTTTCGGTGTATTCTGGGGTCTTCTCCAACTTTTGCGTGACACTGTTTTTCGGGCTTGTGGATCGTTTCCGTAACCAGGGACCACCACCTGTTTATGGATAATTATTATAACTCAGTATCCCTGGCCCAGGAACTGTATGAAGCAGGTGTTCACGTCAGTGGTACCCTTCGGTTGGTGCGTGGGGCCCCGAATGTCCTCAAGAGGTTCGTTAGCCATCCGCAACATCTGGCAAGAGGAGAGACACAGTGGCGGCGGAAGGGAGCGGTCTTTGTCATCTGTTGGAAGGGTGTCCGACTCGTCCCCATGATTTCGACGAGCCATGAACCTGTCCAAGAGGAGATCGTGCAGCGGAAGAAGACACGTCGACAGGGCCGAGTTGTGTATGAGGAGTTTGGTGTAGAGCGCCCTACCGTCATTGGGCACTACAACAGGCACATGGGAGGAGTTGATCTCTTTGATCAGCTCATCCAGTATTATCCCTTCGCCAGGAGAACCAGGTGGACACAAAAGCTCCTCAAATACATCCTTCAGTTGGCCCTCCAAAATGCCTACATACTGTACTGTGGGTACCGCGGTGACAATCTTCCGAGGTTGTCCCACATACAGTTCCTAGAGGTAGCCGGGAATGCCCTCATCAACTTTGATCCCGATGAGTGGCCTTCCATCACTGCCCCCCTGCCCCGAGCTGTAGATCTCCCCGTACAGGAAAGGGCAGACCTAAGGGGTGCCTACTTCGGTCATAGAGGTGCCAACGCCCCTGCTGCCGCCGCCCCTGCTGCCGACGCCCCTGCTGCCACCGCCCCTGCTGCCAACGAACCCTGCTGCTGACGACCCCTGCTGTGACGCCCCTGCTGCAGCCGCCCCTGCTGCCGACCCCCCTGCTGTTGACGCCCCTGCTGCCTCCGCCCCTGCTGCCTCCGCCCCTGCTGCCGCCGCCCCTGCTGCCGCCACCCCTGCTGCCGCCGCCCCTGCTTCCGCCGCCCCTGCTGCTGCCCCCGCCCGCACCACCCCTTCTCGTCGGGTAGTGGACCCTCCATGTTGGCTGATGCCAGGGGATCACACACTGGATCTCCTAGAAGGGCGCAGGCAGAAACAGTGCCGGGTGTGCCATATGAATGGCAGAAGGAGAGACACCCGGTTCTTCTGTCACACCTGCAAGATAGCTCTATGCAGGTTCGGGGAGTGTGACCGCAAATACCACAGTGCGGTCTTCTATTGGAGTGCGACTCAGCGGCGGTCAGGGAAGGGCTCACGGGACCGCGCCCTATCCCAGTGGCCGTAAGGGCGCGCGTCTCCCTCCTCCACCTGTACCTTGTCATGTCGAGAGGAAAAAAATGCAAGACTCTTCAATGGAGGAGGGAGAAAACAAGAATAGAACGAAGAGTCAGGATTAGGAGTGAGTATTCTGCATTTGTTTTATATTTATTTTTTATTTATTATGTCAAGTTATTATATCTCCATATCTATGCACGAATACGATATTTCATTGTATGCAAAAAGAAAAGTGTCACCTTCATTCCTTTTATTTATGTATTCGTACCAGAATCGGAAAATGCAATAAATAAAGAAACACATACATTATATATATATATTATATATATATTATATATATATATATATATATATATATATTATATATATATATATATATATATATATATATATATATATATATATATATATATATATATATATATATATATATATATATATATATATATTTATATATATATTATATATATATATATATATATATATATATATATATATATATATATATATATATATATTATATATATATATATATATATATATATGTATGATGTATGTATGTATATATATATATATATATATATATATATATATAATATATATATATATATATATATATTATATATATATATATATATATATATATATATATATTTCTTTATTTTTTTATTTATGTTGGTATTTTGTAACCAAAATATATAACAGTCTAGTAATCTTCAGTCATTTATCTTCATTTTGAAACAAATTTGAAGTCTCTAGAACAATATTGTGATTTATGGTGAATTTTTGAAAAAAAATATTATTCTTCCCTCCGCTCGCCGCTTCACGGCCGAAAATCTCCGAAATGTGTACATCGCATTATCCTGATATTTGCTCCTTTTCATATTAGCCGTTTTATAGAGTCCCATATATCAAAATGTGCGCAAATTCATGAAAAATACAATAAAAAATAATTGAATTTTGTAGCTTTTCTCATTCCTGAAATATGTGCATATAAATCACGATGATTGGGAAAAAAACTGTGTACGGTCAACTTTGATGCAACCGAAATGGTCAAAAAACGTAATTGTAAGCTAAAACTCTTATGGCTTAGTAATATCCAGTTGTTTATCTTCATTTTGAAACAATTTCGAAGTCTCTAGAACAATATTGTGATTTCTGGTGAGTTTTTGAAAAATATATTTTTCTTCCCTCCGCGCGCCGCTTCGCGGCCGAAAATCTCCGAAATGTGTACATCGCATTATCCTAATATTTACTCCTTTTCATATTAGCCATTTTATAGAGTGTCATACATCAAAATGTGCGAAATGTAATGCAAAATACAATAAAAATTAATTAAATGTTGTAGCTTTTCCCATCTCCGATATATGTGCATATAAATCACGATGATTGGAAAAAAAACTACATACGGTCAACTTTGATGCAACAGAAATGGTCAAAAAACGTAATTGTAATCTAAAACTCTTACGGCCTAGTAATATAAAGTCATTTATCTTAATTTTTAAAGAAATTCGAAGTCTCTAGAACAATATTGTGATTTATGGTGAATTTTTGAAAAAAATATTTTTCTTCCCTCCGCGCGCCGCTTTGCGGCCGAAAATCTCCGAAATGTGTACATCGCATTATCCTAATATTTGCTCCTTTTCATATTAGTCGTTTTATAGAGTTTCATATATCAAAATGTGCGCAAATTCATGAAATATACAATAAAAAATAATTGAATGTTGTAGCTTTTCTCATTTCTGAAATATGTGCATATAAATCACGATGATTGGAAAAAAAACTACATATGGTCAACTTTGACGCAACTGAAATGGTCAAAAAACGTAATTTTAAGCTAAAACTCTTACGGCCTAGTAATATCCAGTCATTTATCTTCATTTGGAAATAGTTTTGAAGTCTCTAGAACAATATTGTGATTTATGGTGAATTTTTGAAAAAAATATTTTCCTTCCCTCCGCGCGCCGCTTCGCGGCCGAAAATCTCCGAAATGTGTACATCGCATTATCCTAATATTTGCTCCTTTTCATATTAGCCGTTTTATAAAGTTTCATATATCAAACTGTGAGCAAATTCATGAAAAATACAATTAAAAATAATTGAATGTTGCAGCTTTTTCCATCTCCGAAATATGTGCATATAAAAAAATATATATATAAAAATTTCGACATTCGGTCAATTTTAACTCGTCCGAAATGGTCAAAATCTGCAATTCTAATCTAAAACTCATACAGTAATATTCAATCATTTTTATTCATTTTGAAACAAATTGGAAGTCTCTAGAACAATATTTAGATTTACAGTGAATTTTTGAAAAAAAAAAATTTTTATGTCCACACGTTATGAATTCGTACATCATTTTGTGATAATATTTTTCCTTTGTTGCTTTTATTGTTTTACAATGTATTATATATCAAAATGATTGAAATTTAGTGTACAATACAACGAAAAAAAAATAATAACTCGTTAGCTTCTACCGTTTTTTGCACAACGTGATTTTAATACAATTATGTATGAATTTTTTTTTTTTGCTACCATATATCGCATTATTTACCTATGATAATGATATTATTTTTCATTTCTGATGATTGTATACTAAACTTCCGGCAATGAAAAAAAAAAAAAAAAAAAAAGGAGCCAAAAAATGAACTCTTATCTTCAAAACTAAGTGCGCTGTGATTTTTTGAAAAAATTATTTTTTCCGCTTCCGCGCTCACTCAAAACCGGCTCCGGCATTCGGGGGACGTTTTGAATTTCACCACTTCGGTGTTTAAGGCTTAATGAATAAAGATGAGACGCAATAGAGCAATGCGTCGATTGTTCTAGAATTGTTAAGCCATAACGTCACAAAGTTGTGCTTGAGGGTGATGCAGCCCGCAGCAAGCATTCATTTCCCAGGTACCAACCATTGCAACAGGTAAGATGGCTCGTCTTCTCTCCACACAGCCAGAGTCATTGTTTTCCTACTTAATTTGTCATGTTATAATGTAAGTTTATCGCAGGGTATTCCCCACATCCTGAGAATAATGAAGCATATTTATGGTTTATATTAACAAACATAAAGTGGGCAATCCAATTATGCACGTTTTGTATCAGATTTCTTGATATTTTGATTTGTTAATCCGCCTCACTGACATAGAATTTGTAATGGCCACGTGCCACATTAGTCCGTCGAATTGTAGTGTTAAATATTCCCTGTGGGTTTCTCGCGTGTAGTTAACTTGTAAATAATGTGTGGGGAAATGTTTTTGAGTGTAAATTAATACATTTTTGTAATAAAATTGTATAAAGTTGTAAACCTCACTTCCTCAATCCCTACACCGGGTTGTAGAGTTTACTCCTTCAGACCTTGTTATTGCCCAGACCACCGGGCTAGAACCTAAGTAAGTAAAACGTGAAAAATTCGCGACAGTTATCATGGATAAATTGTGCAGTATTTTCTCATTTACACTGATATACATTAATATCTTAGGTTGCTGAATATATCAAAGTTTTAATGAGTATATCATAACAGCTGACTCATACTACTGTTTTCTCAGACTGTTTAAAAGATAGAGAGGTTAAAATGACTCTACTCAACTGAGCTCCTTGTCTATTGACAAATGATATTTGTCTGATGTTTATGATATAAAACTATTGAAAGCATTATTATTTCTTTCAATGCCTAGCTCATTTCCTCATTAATGCCAACTTAAGTTCACATAAACCAAAAACACGCCAGTAGCAGAATAATATACAAGATAACGCGATAGGGAGATGAATCCCCATTACAAACGAAGGGGCGGCATTAATATTTTGAGTTGATAACGGTCGTGGATAAGCCCCACAAACTCTCAAAGATTCTTGCTTCACATCCAGTACACACAAGAATCTGTTGCATGGTCTCCATATATCTACCTCCTAGGCGTTTACCCACAGCATACTACAGTCGGATTACTATTTAAGTATTTTTATTCAGCTACTTTCTTATAAGTTGTTACCATATTGTATATTATATGCAACATACAAATGTGCTTGTGTAAACGATTGGCCTAGAATGGGGGTTACATTTACAGAATCCAATTACATAAGTCAAACTGGCTATATATGATAAAGTATGGTGACTAAATGTCTCGGTTGCATTTTCCTGAAGTCTGGACTAGTATATACAGGCTCTGCACAACCCTCTCTCGACTGTCATCCTTGGCCAGACTCAGCCCCCTAGCCTATTACCAACAACGAGTGAATAAATAATCTTAGAAAACGCATCTGTAGCACACTTGTAGCTGTTTGAATAAAGGGTACTTTACAAGCAATTAATGCAAATATACACTGTGTAAAAGGCACATGGTGTAATAAGTTTAGGTGAATGGTGACACTGGTATCCGATCACAAATCCAAGAATCGGAACACAAGCCCTTTACATTGATCACAAGCATGAAACTTAAAATAGTTTTGTGTGTGTACATCATGTTATATCATCATCGGAGTCTATATTAGAAAACGGATCATCCTCCATACAAATTTATGTCTTCTTCTTTCCCACCATTATTCCTGCAATAAGGGATCGGTTTCCTGATGAGCATTCACCACTGTCTTCTATCGAAGGCATTATACTCCACCAAACCTCTTCTCTTGTATCTTACTCACTTTATCTCGCCATCTAATTCTCTGTCTCCCCCTCGATCTTATTCTTATAACAGGTTTCTCACAAGACCTCTTCACTCACTCATCCTCAACACATGCGCATACCATCTTAATCGTGACTCTCAGGGTATCAAATGCAACCTAACATTATATTGTGTTAAAATATAATCCTTCAAACTTAATGTTGCATATGTCAGTTCTTTGAAAAGTGGTTGCTAATTGTAAGAGATGGTTATTTGTTACACAGGTCAAAAGTTTGGAAATCTTGTTTATAGGTATAACCTAATACAGTGTGATCTAAGGAAAATTTGCTCCATGAGCATAGTATAATCCACAAAAATGACGTCCTTTCAGGAAGTCAAGCCTATTTTATCTTTTACTTTCATTTATTTAACGAACAGAAGGGACTGCTGTGGAAAAGAGGCTAACCTAATGTTATCTGGGCTAACGAAAATGTAACCGGTATCATTCAAGAGATATACAATGAAATCATGTTTTGGGGCGAAATTTACGCATGATACTAGAGATCGAATGATAGGTACTTCAGCATAGGCTGTTTCATTTGTTTTTCGTTTCACTCATTTTGCCGTATCATGGAGACCGTGTCTATTGCCCAAAGCAAATACATTTCAAGAACATCACTAAAAATTAGTTATCATTTCCTATTTGATTGGAATTTGTGATTTTTCATTTCACCTCATAGTATAACGGAAATCTACTTGCATGCATATAGTTTTTGTTTATATCAACATGTGTCATTTCTTCAATGTTGACGGCACTATCTCTATGCAGCGTGTGCGTTCATGTGTATATTTTTAAATGCAGTATCACGTTTGCCATTTTTTTTTTGTGCTTCATTTACTCAAAATAAATTTCATTAGAAGTTTAGTTGACTCTAAAACGTATGATTATCGCATATGATAATAGTACACGACAGAATATTTTATCACCTGCGAATTTGTAGAAGTTGGCACATGTGCTATTTATAAGTCAAGTCTTGGTGTCATCAACAAAAGTTATGGAGTGTGTGCATACACACGTGCCCTACGCACGCGATTGAGTTTTTCCTTTTAGAGTTGTAAAAAAATAAGAATGAGAATTGAATAAATAAAGAAAAAACAATGGAAGCGTGTGTGATATTGTCTTCAATTTCAATGATACCTCTCTCTCTCTCTCTCTCTATCTCTCTCTCTCTCTCTCTCTCTCTCTCTCGCTCTCTCTCTCCACCATGGCTCTTCTTCTATATTTTGCTTTGTGGTTGATGTATTTTTTTACAACTTATAGTACAGTACTGTACTACCTTTAATAAAATATGGAAAAATTTTAAATGTAAACCAGTGTCTGCGTTCATGTGCTGCCATTTTTCTTTTTTGCTTTGCTTGATAGTGTACAGTATTTCATTAGAAGTCTAATTGGCTCTAAATTTGATCATCACACATATCATAATAGTACAAAGCATAATATTTTATCTTTATTGATATTCATCTCTAACTAAAAATATTTAAAATGCAAGATGGTAGATGATGGCACACATTGTGCTAGTTATAACTGGAGCGTTGGTGTCACAAGCAAAAGCTAAGAGTGTGTGTGCATACATACGTATCCTACGTACACAATGTCCCTAACCAACCATTGACGTTTTTGGGTTGTTAAAGTAAATAACGAGATTGGTGAGAGTGAAAATAAAAAAGGGAAGGAGTGTGTGTTATAGGCTTTATTTAAAGAATTGCCTCTCTGTCTCTCTCTCTCTCTCTCTCTCTCTCTCTCTCTCTCTCTGTGTGTGTGTGTGTGTGTGTGTGTGCAATATATCTATTTTAATGTTTTGCAGTCATTATTTCAATACAAGTTGTAGTACAGTACTGCACATTTCCTTTAATAATATGTGGAAAAATCAAATGTAAAAATATAAACAAACAAGTTCTAGCATATCAGTTATCTGCTTATCCCTTTCACTCATCCAACACTGCATCACCAACCTTCTCTGCCTGGGAAACAGCTCTCCAGGTCCGCCCACCTTCAAACAACCGTTTCTCTGAGTGCTCTCCACTATGCAATATTACTGCCACTCTCTCCCAAGGTATCCTCCATCCACCCCCCCCCCCCCAACCCCCCCCCCCCCACCCCCCCCCCCCCCCCCCCCCCCCCCCCCCCCCCCCCCCCCCCCCCCCCCCCCCCCACCTTGAAAACTTCTCCAGGCCTCTCCAACCCCCAAAACACTTTCTCGGTCTGTTTAGAGTGTAAGCAGTGTTACCAACATTTTCTCTCTCTCTCTCCTCACAAAATGAGATTCAGCAGAAATACATTCTTATTTTGGTAAAAAAATTGACAATCCCTTTTTCCCATCAAATTGTCAGGTATGTTGACATTTGATACCCAGTAATACATGTGAAAATATATCAGAGATATCAAGGGTGCCATACCTCACGAGTATGGATATATATCGGAAATCTACAAAAAATTCTTATTATGAATGACAAGATAAATTGCATCTTTCTTTACAAGGCTACAAATTTTGGCGTTATTTGCTCAGGTGTCGGAGAAACAAATTCCCCGCCTCATAAGAGCGGGGATTATTTATATTTGCCGGTTATATGTTCCTTAAGTTGAGGGATTATTTATATCGAAGAAATAGGTCTTTCAACACGGCATTCACTCCGAAGACTGTAAAAATACAAGACCAAAACGTTTTTGGTGCTCTCTATCTACGTTTCTTCTCGCTGAACTACTTGCCATATCGAGTTTCCCTGTGTTCCTGTTTTCTCCTCCCTCTCTCTCTCTCTCTCTCTCTCTCTCTCTCTCTCTCTCTCTCTCTCTCTCTCTCTCATATCCCAGTGTTAGCTGAAACATTACACTATTGTTTCTAGCATTCAATGTTCTGTATACAAAAGAATCACGTCCAGCAAAGTACAAAAAAGACGGAGAGGAAAAGCTTTGTTTTTGAAAAACAAAGGCCAAAAGGCGAAACCAGCCATACCTTCTCTCGCCCAAGGCTCGTTCAAACGAAAACGAGGAGACAGGGTTTAAGGCCAAAGATAACAATACATCTACCTGTTGAAGGAGGAAAGGCAATGTGATGGGGAAGCATTATCGTTATGCTTTCAGTTAAAACGAACAGGTATTCACATGGGACAATGTTGAAAATCTATTAATGTACAATTCTAGCTTCTAGAGAATACAATGCCCATCGGTGAAAAAATAACAAGAGGCCAAGAGATTAAGAAGCGGAGATTAATTAATGAAAATGTAAGCCAATATGCAGATGCATTAATAGTAATAGTAGGCAGGAACACACTGTCATCACTCTCATTATATCTTTAAACAGATTTTTCTTATGCAAAAGTACAGTCATTTCTTGAAGTACACAAATCGTTTAATTTCTTATCCTTTAGTAGTTTAAGGCACATTTCAGGTTTTATTTTCGTCGTTTTGAGATAATTACCGAAAGAAACACCTGTTTTGTTAAACATTGATCTGAGAAAATCTATCTAGTAAAACAGGCATTAATTTTCAACTCCAGCTTGAATTGGTAATTATTTGAAACTATTAATTTAGCCTACATATACATGTCTAAGGTAAAATTACAAACAACTAATATTATTCGTATACGCTCTTTCTTTAATTACTAATTTACTGATATTTAATTGAATATTTATCTATAAATGATATTTTGAACTGCCATTTTTTTTTTCATATCTGTATCAATACGCTATTGTAAATATTTTGTGAAATGGCTACGTGGGATCTTTCAAAAGCTAACAATGCATTGTCAAAAAACGGTGGAAATTATATAGTAGTATATACCTTCCTATATCAGAATTGATATAATCATACCGTTTTATGCTTATAGTCATAACAGAATAACAAATCAAGTACATACCTGAGATTCAATAGGGAATCTTCAATGGAACGTATTTTGCGTCAAATAATTTGTTAAGATATATCGCATAATAATCACTTACCATTTTCGCATATTGATATTATGAAAATGAATCAAATGGAAAAGAATTGACACTCAATTTACTTTACGTTTCAAGTAATGAACTGAGAGATTTTTAGTCTCAAATACCATAATTTATGATATGAAAGTTAGGTTAAAAGCTTAACGGTCTTTGGATCGCAGACAATGAGAAATAATATATTCTGAAGGGTAGATATATTTAATCTCTTATTATCTAGTAGTTGAATGAAACTTTTAATTCTTATCTCTGGTTCTTACTTCGTCCCCTCGAGGAATATTTATTCTTAACTGAAAAGGAAAATTGGAACAACACAAAGTTGAAGATGGACAACTAGGTAAAACTGAGTTTGTGTCATCTGTAGTGTCATTTAAGCGCTGCCCCTGCACAGTGGAAATATCCGAGATGCATAACAGGAATCTTAAGACCATTTTCTGCGTCAGGCACTTAGACTGTATCTTAAAGCTATATTTATTCAGATTGGAAGAAAATAAACAAAATAAAATTAGAAAGATGTACATGTAAATAACAACATCAATTTCTCTCAACGATGTAATTCACAAATTTCCTTAGAATAATATTGAAAGCAATAGTTTAGTACATATAACACAAAGTTAGCTCCTTATAACCTCATAAATGATCTCATATTATGAAATTTTAGTATGCAAAGCTATTTGCATACTAGTATGCAAAGCTATTTGCATATTATTTCGAACATTAGTATCTGAAATTGAAGTCGATTAATTTCAGAAATATTTTATAAGGATAGATCAATATTTTTTCAACAGCTTCCAATTTCTTTTACACAAAATAATTCTACCTACTGGCTTCTACGGACTCACCGTGACTGGGCGTTGTTCCTACCAAACTCATGAAGTGGAATACAATTTCAGAACAGGCTACGGGAGCATGTTACCAACGACATTTAGCATTCATAGTTCAAGCACAAAGCATGACACAGACAAACTTGATTGCTCAAGATAAACGCAACATAGCGAGATGCAACTGACTTAGTATGACACATTTTGAACAAGTCTGACTTTCATCTTTTGCAGAACATTTCCTGACAAATGCGACAATATTGCACTGCATGAGAGAGTGGAGCTCCATGGAATTTATTGCAGAAAATAACTGTTCTGGAGTAACTTAAATGAAAGAGGGCAATCAAATGGAAATTTGTAACAAGGACGAACCAGGTTGCCCATTAAAAGAAAATTTGGAAACGTCCGTAAGATTATACGAACCTGGAACGGAAAAGTTTATGTTTTTGGAATTCCAGTTGGGATAGTTACAAAAATCTATATCTCAATCTTCATTGAAAACTGTATCGTATCCAGGAATAAGAAAAATAATTGAGCAAAAGGATTCGTTAAAGAAAAAGACGTTTAATATGAAATTAAATATATATATATATATATATATATTATATATATATATATATATATATATATATATATATATATATATATAAATATATATATACATCCATATATATATATATATATATATATATATATATATATATATATATATATATATCTATATATATATATATATATATATATATATATATGTATATAAAGATATATATACTATATATGAATAATTATCACATCGAACCGTGATCCATTTATATATCAATTCAAGCTACAAATGTCCTTTAATATCTAAATTCACTTACCTCCCAAATGATATATTTTTCATATATGTACCGAAGGGGAATTTTTTAAGTGATAACAATTTCGTCCCCCCATGGGATCGAACCACCGTCCAGGTGGACGGGGACGAAATCAGAACAGTCAGTGACGCTATCCAATCAGCCAACAGAGACGCTATAAGTCATATCGATTCTGACCTTACAAAATCACCCTCGATCTGGATGCTTTCGTAATTAGAATCGATATGAAACCCCGTCTACCATGTTGGCCAATTCGAGCGTTTGACAGAACGTAGCCTTTTGTTATGAATAATTATCACATCGAACCGTGATCCATTTATATATCATTCAAGCTACAAATGTCCCTTTAATATCTAAATTCACTTTACCTCCCAAATGATATATTTTTCATATATGTACCGAAGGGGAATTTTTAAGTTGATAACATTCGTCCCCCATGGGATCGAACCACCGTCCAGGTGGACTGACGAAATCAGAACAGTCAGTGACGCTATCCAATCAGCCAACAGAGACGCTATAAGTTCATATCGATTCTGACCTTACAAATCACCCTCGATCTGGATGCTTTCGTAATTAGAATCGATATGAAACCCCGTCTACCATGTTGGCCAATTCGAGCGTTTGACAGAACGTAGCCTTTTGTTATGAATAATTATCACATCGAACCGTGATCCATTTATATATCAATTCAAGCTACAAATGTCCTTTAATATCTAAATTCACTTTACCTCCCAAATGATATATGGATGGCACTAAATCCTTTAATTTAAACAATAAACAATCTATATCGATACCAACAGGTAAGACTACTAAGATGTCATCTTTAATTCCTTTTGGAACATTTTTGTAAATTTTATGGTACTAAGTCGTATATGTCTCCTTGTTTTTTCAAAATGTATTGTTTTTTGCATGAATCATCTGTTGACCACGTGCGTGCTCCTCCAGGGTGTGGCTGCCTAAAAATCGCTGATCTTGCCCTCAGGCATTTTCTCGTTTCTGTAGAGTGAAATCGACCTTGTTGCTAATCTGTAGTGTCCCGCCTTTCATTTTTTCTTCCGTAGCAAAACCTTTATTAATACATAGCATCACGTTTTATATACTTCGCGATCAAGTTATTCATATATATATATATCTAAAGAGGTGAAAGAGGGGGAATGGCTAATAATATGTTTAAAGTGTTTTATATAATAATAAAGTCACATAGCTCTACTCGCCTAGAGACAAGGGGTGGTACACTGCAAAGTTTACATGGGAGAGAAGGGTATTTGCTGAACAAGCAACTTGTCTCAGAGGTCGTTCCCCGTTTGCGAGGCATGTGCATTCGTTGTACGCGTATTTACAGGCCTACTGGTTCAGGGTACTTGTGGAAGACGCATTCTTTGTGCAAAGGAGAGAACAAGCGGTTGCTCGAAGTGTCGGGAGAAAATGCCCATCGAAAAGATGGGTCCGATTCCATGGTTGATTAGGAATGGGATTCTCTAACTGATAACTGACGAATACTAGACAATGTGACTTGTTTGGGGTTTGAGAGTGTCCACTTAGTCAGGAACGGTGAATGTTATCTTATTGGTTTTCTTTATGGGCAGATTTGGGTATTTATGCCATTATGACTTGTTAATCATTTGTTCTTTGTTATAACCAATTGCTTTGGGAAATAAATGATATTTTTTATATTTACGCAGTCTTAATAAGCCTCGTGACATCTTACAGACAGACAGGGCACCGTTGGCAACAGGTAAGAGTTCCCAGTTTCTGTAGGTTAGGGAATAAAGGGGGGCTTAACAGTGGTGGCCGCGGTAAAGGCTTTTTATATATTTTTCATGCTGTAGGTACGCTCCGAAGGGACTGGTGACCAGTTAGAAATAGGGGGTTTCGGTTTTTATTTTGATAGGAGAAGGGGTTATTAATCATGTCACAGGCAACTCAGGGTCATTACTGCTGATTCGACAGAGAGAAGCTGTTCCTCAGACATTCTTCCTCTCCCAAGCCAAGTCAGTTGATTTCTTGAGATTACGGAATAAAGGTGTTTAAAAAGAGAGAAAAAGGGGGGGAAGAAAAGTTTGGTTTTCGACATATTAAAGTGTTTCGCAGTTCGCGCATGTTTGCGGTGTATGTGAATTCGGTTTACGGTCATATGAAGACGTAAGTGTATTTTCGAGTTTTTTTTTTCTTTCTTATTTTTTTTTCTCTTTTTATATTTTGTGGATTTTCTTTAACTTTTTGTTCTTGTTCATGTTCCTTGTGTTTGTGTGTGGCGAATTTGCCTGAGTGGGATTCTTGTGGCAAGTCGTGCCAGAGAGAGAGAGAGAGAGAGAGAGAGCGAGAGAGAGAGAGAGAGAGGCGAGTTAGCTCGGAAACACCTTGCGTTCTTTCTTTTCCTATCCCTTCCTTGTTATTATTATTTTTTTTTATTGTCATTTTCGTGGGGTTGATTTTGTGATTGGGGACGGGGCACGCTTACCTTTTGTTATCTATTGTTGGGAAAAAGAAATTTTTTTCTTGATTGGGTTTAGTGTATATAAATACATTGATGTTACTGAGATCGGGGAACAGCCTTGGGAAACAAGATAAAATGGCGGATGCTAAACCGACGACGCTACTACATCACGTGACGAACATTTCTGCGGGGGTCAGCCCGTTCAAAGGGATTGTGGATGGCGCTTTGTCACAACCTGTGAATATTTTCATAGAAGGATTAATAACTATTTAGCGGGAAAGAATATAGTAGACGATGTAGAGGCATTCAGAGAGACGAAAGCTTTGCTAGATTTCAATAAGGGAGACCTCAGTCATAGGTCAAGGAGTTTCCAATTTACAAAATGTCGTACCTGGACAGACTTGCAAGCATTTTTGAAAACAGCATATGGCTCAAAGGAACACGGAGATATGGTGAGAGACCTTCGAGGTCTTTATAAACTACGGAAAGGCCACTAATAGCCTTGTAGAACATAGTTCAAAGCTGTTGACGCAGTGGCAGATTGGGTAGGAAAATTGAAAACATCTAAATGGGTTACAGGGGATAATCTCCCTCTAAATAATGTTCATAAGCTGATCTATTTTTCCCTGCTCTTACACGAGGTACCCGATGCAATAGTGGATAGCTTTGATGAAAAGGTTGAGCCTACCTCAGACAAAAGTTGAGTATAACAAAAGATCGATCGATATAAAGCAACAGCAGTTGCGTTGTTTCAACTGCAATAAACCAGGACATCCAAAGAAATTGTGTAGGGTTAAATATTGTGGAATGTGTAAAAGTACTGAGCATTATTGGCAGTCTTGTCCGTCTCAGATACGGAGAGATGCGAGGCCTGCACCGCAAGGTTCTGGTAATTATAATGTGAGAACTTCCCAAGCAGGTCAAACCAGAGGGCAAAGGGATCGGCGAAATTTTTGGAAGACCGATCAACAAAAAGGGTACAGGTGATTGGTACATGCCATTGTGGTCTCGTGGGGGACGCCCCAGAGCCCAAGCCCATAGTCTATGGAACAGTAGGGGATGTGGATATCCCGGTTTTCATAGACACCGGGGCATCAATAAATCTAATGGACTATAATTTGTATCAATCCATGTTCTCCAATTACCCTTTGCAGCCCTCTACGGAGACGGTGTGTGATGTGCAAGCCCATAGATTAAACACCCTGGGTTGTGTACAAATAAGGTTTGCTCTCAGTGACAGAGTGCTAACAGAACCTTTTTTGGTAATAAAAGGAATTGCCTTAGGTAATAAAATCTTGTTGGGCCATCCTGCTTGTAGAAGACACAAGATTTCGATCCATGCGGGTGCTAATTGGATAACAATCAGGAAAATGAATTACCTCATACCATATGAGGACGTGAATAGAATAGAGGACATGGAGGTTATTGAAAGAGGAGAGGTGCTCGGTGGTATTAATGGCGGTGATACGAGTGTTATGGGGAAAGGTAATGTTAAAACACACGTTGGTGATCTGGGAGATGATTACGGGGGTTCTATCAGAGTTCATAGTGGTAACAATGATACTAACAATACTGTGATGATACTAATATGGATGTTGTTTGATACTAACAATGCTGGGATAATACTGAGGGTGGTTAAGGTTAATTTGTATGGGGCGGTGGCAAGGGGAGATGCTAACCACAAATATAGAGGTGTTTAATTGGAGGTATTAAGTTACTACCAGGTTCAAAGGTTATGGTAAAAGTTAAATTGAAGGAAATGGGAAAAACCCACAGATGTGTGTGTTATTGAAAACAGTGAAAAGCTCAGGGGAGTTGTTAGCACGGCATCGGTGAACAGTGTATCCAAGGATGGGTTACGTGGTGGCGCTATTAAACTGTAATGATACAGTTAGGAGATACCAGAAAAATACATATATAGTTGACTTCCATGATTGGAACTGCGATAGTGGTTCTGTGGCTATCGTAGAGGGGAACCTGAGTTTTCGGAGGCCAGAAATACAATCAGGAAACAAACATTTAGTGAACATTTGGCTAATGCGGATTATAGCGAACACGTTGAAGCGATAAGCGGGCTCTTGCGGGAATTGGGATACGGTAGCCTTGCAAGGTGATAAATTGGGGTTGACTAAGTGTTAGAGCATAATGTATTTGGAGAGCAACTCAAAACTATTTATATTCCTGCTATCACATACCTTTCAAAATCAGAGAACAGGTAGAGAAAGAAGTTAATAGATGGAAGAAGAAGGAATCATTAGACCCAGTGTGTCCTTACCAACTTTCCTTTTGTTAGGCGGTACTAAGAAAGACGGTTCGGTCCGTGTATGCGTCGATTTTAGACGTTTAAATGAGGAAAAAACGATCCCAACTGACCGCACCCAGTTGCGTGCATACCAGATCTTTTTGTAGAAATTGGGGGACATAATATTTATAGCTCAATTGATTTGGCGCAAGGTTTGTCTTACAGGTCCCTCTCAGCGAGAGTAGCAAGGAATATACCGCCCTTTTCCCTTTTCCAGTCCTCAAGGGACACTATGAATTTACGCGAATGCCTTTTGGTTTATCGGGCAGTCCGATGACTTTTACCACCGGTTGGTGAACACAGTTTTGCATGGGTTATTGGGCAAAAATGTTTTTGTGTATATGGATGACATCCTGATAACAACGGACACGATCGCGCAACACCTGGAAGTGCTTACAGAAGTACTTAGGAGGCTTAGATTAGCGGGGTTGAAAATCAAGCTAGCCAAGTGTTCGTTCTTGAAAAAGCAGATCACATATCTAGGTCACGTCATATCTAAGGGAGGGGTTAGAGTAAATGACGATAAAGTCAAAGCAATAGCGAATTTTCGCACCCCCAGATCAAAGAAAGAGATTAAGTCATTCCTGGGTATCGCCGGTTTCTTCAGGAGGTTCGTAAAAGGGTTTTCTAACATAGCAACTCCCCTAACTGATGTGTTGCGGGAAGACGTTCAATTTCAAAGGAAGGGATCCCAGGCGGAGAGTTTTCAGAAGCTTAAAGATGCGCTAATGAATCCCCCGGTTTTGAAGTTTCCAGATTTTAAGGAACCTTTTACATTAGTGACTGATGCAAGCCAGGAAGGCATAGGTGCATGCCTTATGCAAAAGTTTGATGGGAAATTCATCCTATTGCTTTTATAGCAGGAAGTTCAGGACAAAAAGGCAGTAACGAGAAGTCCATGGCCACCATAGATAAGGAAGCCTTTGCAATAGTGTCGAGCTTAGTTCATTTTAAAATGTTACTGATGGGGAATAAAGTAGAAGTCCTTACAGACCACAAACCGTTAC
>NC_061088.1:47990643-47996925 GCF_015104395.2 Macrobrachium nipponense | reverse complement strand
TATCTAATTTTGTTTCTCGCTTCGATCTTTTTTCCTCACATGGACACTCAATTTTCCCAAAGCTTTCTTTGAAGTGTGTTTAGCTATTTTTGCTCTTTTCAATGATAATGCAATGCGTATCCACATATGTTTATTTCTTTGTACAATAGCTTATTGTTCTTCTCTTCCATAGCTGTACTTCGCAGCCCTGGACCCGGATATTAGCTACAATAAATATGTTTGATATAGCTTATAGGGTCGGATGGTAGTCCCCGTTGATCTCGCTTTGCCGTGTGGTAGTTATTTATTTATCTATATGTGTTTTATCCAGAAAAGGCAAAAGGCGTTACTTCGTCAGTAAAGGGGATAAAATGGGTTGCAATTAAAGGCAAGGGGTTTGTGAACTGGTTTGTATGAAAATGTCTAATAATTCTTTATTTAAATGTATTTTCTATTCATTTATTTCTTTTTAGTTTAAATGTTATTAAAATATTTCCTTTTTCAATAGGAGTAACTTATCCTCCTTCCGTGTATAGATCTAAAAGTTTTGTGAAGATATTGGAAGTTATGTGAAGTTACAGTCTGTTAAAAGGACTGTTGAACATTTTGATGAGATTAAAAAAAAAAAAAAATGTGTTTTGATAGAGTATAGTGCAATCAGGGATGACCTATTGTAAAAGACGTAATTATGATGATTGTTTGGTAGATTTGAGTATCGAGTATTTTATTGTCCTTTCGGACAAATGTTCATTAAAAAAGTTCTGAGCTTTATTTTATAGCTAGCAGTATTGGTGTTAAAGATAAAATTGATACTGAGTTCAGTCCATTGATTTATTGAAGCTCTGGTAATGTGTTATTGTTGTTACAAAATATAATTATTGCTACGGTGGACTATATCTTATTCTTGCTATTGATACGCAAATTTCTTTGTGTTTGTGAGGATTATAGACCATAAATTAAAAAGGACAAGTAAAGGCAAAGTATAAGTTGTCTATATGATTTGTCTAATCTGTTTTGTATACATAATGTTGTACTATTCTTTTAAGTTGAATTGCAGGTATAGAGTAATTCTTTGGATATGCAAATTTTCCTCGCTTTTGTTGTGTGGTTGTGTGTATGTATGGTGTGAAAGTAGTATATTTTACTAGAATAATTTAATTCTTATGAAAATAAGGATTTCATTGTTTAGGTATCATGATGTATACGTATTTGTATTGTATTTTGGCCACTTGGTGTAATAAAGAGGACCAAAATTCCATTTATTAGTTGTAAGCTAACTTTAAGAGTAAATTAGTGTTAACGAAATTTTTGCCTGTATATCCTTACATATTTTCACCCGACACCATCTGACTTTGCTTTAATTGTTGATTTAATTCTCATTTGGTCACAAAATAAATTTTTGGCGCCCAGGGTTGGGTCCAATGGAGTAGAGGATACGTAACAAACTGGTAAGATGGCAGAAAGA
The DNA here is from genome assembly GCF_015104395.2 of Macrobrachium nipponense. NCBI lineage: Eukaryota > Metazoa > Arthropoda > Malacostraca > Decapoda > Palaemonidae > Macrobrachium > Macrobrachium nipponense. The sequence goes on along the minus strand of NC_061088.1, from coordinate 47,995,481 downwards.
AGAAATATGGAAGGTAAGAGTAGGATGACGGAGGGGAAGTTGTTTAGTCTGCAAATGGAACAGCTGCCTGAGGCGAGATATGCCTAAAAGGAGCAATTAACCCTTTCCGGTCCAGACGGCCCGACCCTATTGTGTACGCCCAGGTCTTGGTCATTTACGCCTCGGTGAACAGTTGAAGAGTTAGACACTTTGGAAGTTTCCACAAAATGCTTTCTAATTTTAACTGTATACAACACACACACCACACACACACACACACACACACACACACACATATATATATATATCTATATATATATATATATATATATATATATATATATATATATATATATATATATATATATAGATATATATATATATAGATATATATATATAGATATATATATCTATATATAATATGATAAACAGTTCTTCCCTATAGCTTTTTATTCACGTAAACTAAAGCCCTCTGAAAGTAAATATGCAGTAATAGGCAAGGAAGGGCTAGGTATCTTTAACACTAGTACATTTTAAGTTCATAATCTATGGCTATCCTGATAAAGTCCTTACTGAACATGAGTCCTTTACCGAGTTTTTCAAAGGCTTTAATCACAGTCCAAAGGAACTCGGTGACAAATGATCATTCAGGTCTTTGGAGCCAAGATAAGATATCTACCTGGGAAAGCAAATATCATAGCTGACGCATTATCCCGCAATCCCGCACCATACAGCAAAGAACCATTAATTGGACTAAAAAGAGTATAGAAACTCCGTGCCTATTGTTAAAACAAAACGTATCTAAACAAGAAAATTCCTTAACCCAAGAGATCGCGAGCATTGAATATCTGGGTCGGAGCGCAGAACTGTTACCAAACTGAACAAAGCAAGCGTCAACCAGAAGAACCCAAACAATAAAACTTTCGAAACGGAAACAAGGGTCAGCGGCTAGCAAAAACAATACACACTTCGAGCAGAAACCCTAAAGCAATAGTATACTTAAGGTATGTGTATCAGATAATGTAATCAAATGTAGTATTATATGTAGGTCCGTGACGAGGAAAACCCGAAGAACACAGCAGATGACTAACGACCAGGTAGTAATAATAATCTCTTTCATACCAATCGTCATAAACTGGTTGCATTCCGTCATCCAGGGTTCCATAGTATGTCACAGAAAGCCAAATCACTCTTTTACTGGCCTACAATGCTTACAGATATAAAAAGCACATAACTAATTGTAACACGTGTCATGAAAACAAAGATACACTAAGACACCTGTCAGTTTAGGAGCCTATCCTGTGCCAAATCAATCCTTGAAAGAATATACGTAGAATTATTAACAGAATTACGAGTCTGACAGAGGGAATAAACACTTCTTAGTGTTAATAGTTCCTTGACACGTTATATAAGAATTAATAGCACTAAAACATACACCGCAATTGAGTGCGTTACGAATATTTATGAGTGCTAAATCAGTAAATATGGAATTCAACACATAATAATCTGTGACTCGGGTGGTGTAAATCAATAATAATCTCCTTAACACGTTGTGTGAATTCCTTTCCATTAAGAAAACCAATAATATATTTGATCACCCAGAGTCAATCGGTTTGGTAGAATAACGGATAATTAAATAGGAAGTGTCAATGTCTTACGAGTTACAACTCGTGATATTGGATCCGACCGGATTGGATAGCGGTTCTCGCGGTTTTAAATACCTTTATCAGTTATATCTTGTATCTATAGAATTGATGCCGCAAGTAGCCTTATACGGTACGCCGCTAGAACACTTTTCCACATTTCAAGCCAACCATTAATTTATCAAAATAATAAATATAAAAAAAATATATAAATAAATAAATATAAAAAAAATAAAATAAAATATGGATACAAGTGGAGTCAATATAATACACTCCGTAAGAAGTCGGAAGGGTTACAAATTATAATAAAAAGGAATCACGATAATATCAATAAGCAAAACGTAACCATTAAATATCCAAATATATATGCGTAAAGATTTGAACTCTAACTTAACGCTTTAAGTAATGACAATAAGCTAAAAGTTCAAACACATATCCAAAATCTACTGACATATTGTCTGTCCCGGTGATTTATATTCGTAGTCAATGAAAAAAAAAATTAAATAAATAAATAAATAAATAAATAATAATAAATAAAATAAATAAAATAAAAGAGATTTTAAAGTCAGGAAGTCTAGAAGTGAAAATGTTATCTATGGAATAAATCCTATATGAATCTTTTATACAGGGCTAATAATAATATAATAGAATTTGTATGGAAAACCTTTTTCATATAGTTTGAATAAGGAATATTTATTTAACATAATGCCAACATGAAACTAATATATTGTTCAATTTTGGTACTGTTGTTTTTTTTTTTCAGACATTCTTCTCATGCGGGTGGAGAATTAAAACACTAAAATATCATTTGAAAATACTAAAGTCGTATCTCTTACAGCAAGTAACGTAACTCTTAGCTGGCTGAGAGCAATCTCCGCCAGTGACGACGTCATCATTGCCGTATCAGCATTTGTTCCTTTTAACCTCAATAATCTGCTTACACAGGCTTCATCTCGCGATTGCAAAGCAGATTGACTGGAGAAAGGAATGCTCAGCTCATGAACTTCACATGTGGTTCATAGGTCACATGACAGGCCACATAACATATTCTTATCCGTGTGTGTAATGCAATTAGTTAAGGACTTGTAATCATTTTAATATTAATGAACAATATAGCAAATAGAATTTCTATAACAACAAAATGAATTAATTTTTTTTTTTCTGAACCTCATATAGACAATTAGAGTCAATAATTCAGCTTATGACATGGGTAAACGGACATTTAGAATTATCAAGTTGTGGATAAGAAATATTTACTTGCAACATTAGCCTATTACAATTCAAGTAAATCACATTCATGGGAAAATGTCACATTTTTCTTGGAAAACCCAAAGTTTATAATAGAAATTAGTTACATAGTGGGTTTTTTTCGTTGCATCTCCTACCTATTAATAATGTTTTAAAAGTTAACCTCAGAGGATGCGCACGAGAAAATTGAATATGAAACTTTTGTTAGGGCACATAGGATCATGATTAATCTTCTCTTTTGACTCTTATGTTGCCTGCTAATCTTACAATTAGCTCGTTTTCCACTTCTTTGTCTAGTAACTTACTACCAGTAATATCGAATTTTCTTTGAGATTCGTAATGATATCTATTTATTTTTTATAATTCTGGATATTTTTACAAGTCATCATAGACCTGGATAGGTTCACTCATTGTTAATGCCATGGATAAAAAAGTTTGTACAGCGGACTCTTTTGAATTCCGAAATATCAGCGAATTCATGTGGGTTAGTCTGGTCTAAATGGCTCTCTTCCCTCCCCTGTATTTGGATGTCGTCTGAATTTACTTTGCCCTTGTGACAAGTATAATTTCACTTGCAGGCTGATTAATGGAACCTGGTTACAGTATCCTGCAGTACGAGAGTTTCACATCGCAACTTCAAAAAAAAAAAAAAAAAAAGTTCGTCGCAGCGGACGACTACAGTCAAGTAACAACCGCCTACAATGTGAATGGAATTTCATGGACTTCTTCGACCGACACCGTATCTCGTCGTTAATCTCGTTTTCATACGGAACGCTCCAGCGGCTGTCGGAATTCGACTACAAAAGGGAAAACACATTCTTCCGACAATTACGACCCGAAGGATATATTTCAACTCTACTTTGCTGGCGAAAGACTCGTGCTGGGATGATCTATTCCATCGCGTAACGTAAATCGTGTAGCTTAGGATGCAGAGAATAAGTATGAGCGCAAAATGGAACGTTGGACCCGCCCAGGCTAATTTTCCCCTTGCCCCTTGTTTTAACCATTGAAAAAGGCCGTTTCAGTGGCTATAGGTGGTTGTCTGGAACTGTGTAATGGACGAAAGTGTTCGAAAGCTAGTTAAATGTGAAGTAGTATAACCTCGGTCATGTATCCTATATATATAAATGATCATAAATAACAGAATCGAAATATATTTTTTGCGTGTACGCACTAGGAATCTATATATATTGTCATAAATAACAGAATCGAAATATATTTTTTGCGTGTACGCAATAGGAATCTCTTATATAAATGATCATAAATAACAGAATCTAAATATATCTTTTGCGTGTACGCAATAGGAATCTATTTAAGGTGCACATATATTATCATAATTATATGAATCCATATACATATGTATAAACAAATCAGGTAGCCTATAATCAATCTGTTACCTTTTATCATACCAATATCTGCAGTTATATATGAGTTAGTATATTGAATTATGAATCAGATATATAACATTTAGCATAAAAATCAACGAATCAATCAGCATAAAAACATATAATTTTATCAATTCATATATGATATTTTTTATCAGTTAAAATATGATTTTTATCATGTTAATCTTCATTCTATGCAATTATCGAGAGTCATTAGTATTTTCTGTAGCATAAGTATCTTGATGAGATGAAGTGAAAAACTGTATCTTATATATCCGTGATCACTATTATTTACCAATATCATTGTTTTATATTTTTATTACTTGAATCAATTCATGTACATCAATGAATTTTTATTTACTTATATATATATATTCACATAGTGTCTGTATCACACTCCTATAAGTCAAATGCAGTCAAGTTTGAGTAATATTCAGTAGCTGGTTTTGGTAGCTGACCGAGCTAATGTAAGTGTTTACATAATAAAAATATGGAATGTTAGTCCATATATATATAAGTCTAAACTAAAAAAGAGGTCAACCAGATTGCTTGCAGGAATGTGATCAGACTAGAGACGCTAAAG
>NC_061088.1:47960643-47983143 GCF_015104395.2 Macrobrachium nipponense | reverse complement strand
ATGATGTAAAAGGCCATAAAGCACAATTTGGACGTTGCAACCAGATGATGTCTTACAAGAGTATATAATTTATCGTACATACCTTCTGTTCATATTTTACAAAATGAACGGAGGCACAAAATGAAGTGCTCGAAGTATATGGTTGCAACGTTCAAATTGTTTTATGGGCCTTTTACTTTCATATTATACTGTTGTATTAACAGTAAAATATAATACACCTTTTTCTACCACATGAATATAGACCCTATTTTCTGTGACCTTTTCATTTCTATAATATATATACATACTATATATATATATATATATATATATATATATATATATATATATATATATATATATATATATATATATATATATATATATATATGTATATATATATATATATATATATATATATATAGTATATATATATATATATATATATGTATATATATATATATATATATATATATATATATATATATAATATATATATATATATATATATATAAAGTTTATATATATATATATATATATATATATATATATATATATATATATATATATATATATATATATATGTTTACTGTTCTTCTGCAATGATATCTTTCCTTCTGTGACTGTATGAACAACGTAAAAGTGTTTTCCGATGTTTTCAGATTCTATTATATTTCCTTAGAGGTAAATTGTTCTAGTAATGTGTGTTTCAGAATTCACAAACAAGTATAATTTGAAGTTAAGAAAAACGTTGAATGTGAAAAGAGAGAGATAAATTAATATTGTCCATTCCAAGCAGGATATTGTTGTCATCACTTGAGATAGGATTATAAACAAATGCCAACCCCAACTTACAAATCACGAAGAGACTCAATGAACTCCTCACGCCATATATCCCTACAGGTATTGTTTACAGTCATCTACTTTCCTTTTTTACGTAAACTTCGAGACTCTCCGTCTACAGGTATCATCGCCTCTCTTGACGTCGAGAGCTTCTTCACGAACGTTCCAGTCGACGAGACGATTCAACACATCCTCGATAGAGTATATACGTAGATGTGAGGACACACAGGCTTTGAACATCCCCGACGAAGCCCTAAAAGCCCTTCTTGAAATATGCACAAGAAGGCACCATTCACAACCCACAGAGGACGTCTTTTATTGCCAGACTGACGGCGTGGCAATGGGATCCCCATTAGGGGTTCTATTTGCCAACTTCTACATAAGTGTCGTCGAGGAAAAGAGGAAAAGGTTTTCAATAAGATCCCCTGCCCTCCTCAATACTATCGTTACATAGACGACACCTTCATAAGAGTCGAGGGAGAAGAGGACCTTGAAACTTTAAGAAAGACTTTTGAAGAATGCTCCGTCCTCCGCTTCACGTGTGAACGCAGCGTTAACGGTGCCCTACCCTTCATGGACGTTCGGGTACAGTAGACCCCTACGGGATACACCACCACGGTTTATAAAAAGAAACCTACAAACCTGGGTCTATGCTTTAATGGGTCCAGTGAGTGCCCAGATAGGTATAAACGAATGTGGTAGATGCCTTCGTTCTGCGCGCCCTTTACACACTGCTCCACGTGGAGAGAAACCACCAGGGAGATCGAAAGGTCCAACAACAAGTCCTCATCGATAATAACTTCTCAAATTGCATGGTCGAACGCCAAATCGGGACTCCTTAAATAAATGGCACCGGGAAAGCCTGACCGAAACTAACGACGAAGTAGAGCAATAAAATATTTTTAAAAAATTTATATGCACCACAAATATTTGGAAGACGAAAAGTCTTATAAGAAAATAATCGGTGAAAATATCTAACCCACCACTGCAGAAGGTGATAAAATTAGCCTCATAACTATACTATAAAACTATGAAACCAGCCAGCTGCCTCTTAAAAATATCCCGGTGCCCCCAGAAACGTCTTTGAAGAGAATGGAGTGCCATCTACGAATTCACATGCCCGGTGGATGGATGCCACCACTCCTATATCGGGATGACTACTACAGACTCTCCAAACGTCTCTCCTGCCACCTTCAAGAAGGGGCCATTTTCATTCACTACAAGGAAAAGCATAACAGAAGACCAGAAAGAGCTGAACTCATAACGAACACAGAAATTATTGACCATGCATGCACCGGACCGGAAACGTCTACGTTATCTTTGAGGTTCTACACATATTAACGAAAAACCGACTATCAACACTGTAAAAGAAACAAATTTCTTCCTATCATCATAAGAGGAAATAGCACAAGAACCAACCGACTCCATATACCATCACGAGAGAGAGAGAGAGAGCTGAGAGAGAAGAGAGAGAGAGAGGGAGAAGGCAGAGAGAGAGAGAGAGAGAGAGAGAGAAGAGAGAGAGAGAGAGAGAGAACGAAGGAAAAGCAGAGAGAGAGAGAGAGAGAGAGAGAGAGTGAACGAAAGAGAGAGAGTGAGAAGGAACGAACGAGAGAGAGAGGAGCGAAAGAGATAGAGATGCAAGATAGAGAGATGAGAAGAGAAAAAGATGAGTCAGATGAGAGAGAGAGAGAGAGAGATAGAGAGATAGAGAGAGAGAGAGAGAGAGAGAGAGAGGAGAAGCAGAAGAGAGAAAGCGGAGAGAACGAGTGGATGACATGTCACCTGGACGGCTTACAGTACCTGCCACCCAGGTGGTGGTACCCCAACCAACACCCAACCCACGCCAACAACCCAGGACGGACCAAGAGGTCTCAACGCCTCAGGGACAGATTTCGTCACCATCCAACGACCAATTGAAATCCCTGCTTATCCGACCTACTACCACCGACTGTACACGACCTTCCCTGCTAAATATATGTGAAAACGTATCTATTCACTTTACTGTATACTCTCATAGATGACTACTGTCGAGACGTTAGAGGAAATAAACCTAAGACATCTGAAATCTTGATATCCTTAAAGAAACCTGTTACACCAGCTACATGCTGACGAGAAAAAGATAATAAGAAGAAATTGGGAAATTCTATATAAATTAAATGCCGTTGAAACCACTATAATATTTCAATGCTACTGCCCTCAGAGAAGGCCTCCTTCCTAATTATTATTATTTTAATTTTTTTTTTAATTTTTTTTATTTATTTATTTATTTATTTATTTTTGCTCTATCACAGTCCTCCAATTCGACTGGGTAGTTATTTATAGTGTGGGGTTCCTGGTTGCAATCCTGCCTCCTTACGAGTCCATCACTTTTCTTACTATGTGCACCGTTTCTAGGATCACACTGTTCTGCATGAGTCCTGGAGCTACTTCAGCATCTAGTTTTTCTAGATTCCTTTTCAGGGATCTTGGATCGTGCCCAGTGCTCCTATGATTATGGGTACGATTTCCACTGGCATATCCCATATCCTTTCTTATTTCTATTTTGTTTTCAGATCTTGATACTTACCAATTTTTTCCCTCTCTTTCTCTTCAACTCTGGTGTCCCCATGGTATTGCAACATCATGAGTGATACTTTCTCTTGACTTTGTCACTCAACGTCACGTCTGTCTATTTGCACGTATCCCCTATCCGTTCTGATACCAATAGTCCCAGAGGATCTTTGCCTGATCGTTTCTATCACTCCCTCAGGTTTGGTGCTCGTTACCACTTAGTTACGGGGGGGGGAGGGGGGGCAAGGCAGCTGGGATCTTTCTGCACAGGCTCCAGTGGAGTGGGGCTTTTGCCACTGAATCCTGCCTCTTTTTGTAAATGGTTCTGTGCAAGTGTCCCGGGCATTTCGCTTGCTATGTGGTTTATTGATGGTTTCATTTTTTTCGTATTGCACTTCCTGACATGTGGGAGTAGATGTTTATTTTCCGTCTATCATTCTTTGAACATATCTGTGGTTCTTAGGGCCTCTGAATCTTTTGAGGCCGCTGTTATTCACCTTCATTCCCTCAGTTTCCTTCTTTAGGCTCTTCCCCTCTGATTAGGCCATTGCCTAATGTATCATCGCAGGCTAGTTTCTTTTATGTCCCTGTCCCATGTATTGTCCATGCATTGGTTTGGTTTGTTGTGCCAGTCCTCTTGTTCTGTCTGTCATTCTCCTGTCCTCTGTATATTTTCTGGTTGCTTTGTCTACTTTTATTAGTCCTTCTTCCCATGCACGTCTTTAGCCCGCACTCACTTCACTGGTTTTCAGTGCTCTGTTCTCGATGTTTTGATGCAGTCCCTCTATACCTTATTAGTAGTTCCTCTCCCTCCTTCCTTTCGTGTTATATATAGTCTGTCAGTATTTGCTCTTGGGTGTAGTGCTTTGTGTATTGTCATATGTTTTCCTGGTTTTCTGATCTATGCTGCGGAGTTCTGCCTTAGCCATTCCACTATTCCTGCGCTGTATCTGATTATGCACTTACTGCATGCCCATGTGTTTAGCTTTTATCATATTTCCAGCGTTGAGTTTTGACTTGAGTATCGCCTTGAGTCTCTGCATATATTCTTTCCTGATCGTGTCCTTCATCTCTTGGTGTTTTATATCCCCTCCTTCCATTATTCCCAGGTATTTTGTATCCTGTATCATCTATGTGTTTGATGTTGCTCCCATCTGGTAGCTTTTATCCCTTCAGTTCTCGTTACTTCGCCTTTTTGTATGTTGATTAAGGCGCATTTTTTCTATTCCAACTCCATCCTGATGTCCCCAGATACAATCCTTACAGTCTGGATTAGGGTATCTATTTCTTGATACTCTTACCAGACAACTTGATGTCGTCCATGAACATCAGATGGTTGATTCTGTTTGCCTCTTTTCTAGAGTTGGTACCCGGCATCCATCTTCTGTAGTACTTTTGTCATGGGAATCATGGCTACTACGAAGAGTAGTGGGGACAGTGAGTCACCCTGGAAGATCACTCTCCCTGATATTAACCTCTGCTAGTCTTATTCCAGAGCTTGTAAGTATTGTATTCCAGTTGCGCATTGTATTTTTGAGGAAGCTGATGGTGTTTTCCTCTGGCCCATATATTTTCAGGCATTCTATTAGCCAAGTGTGTGGTATCATGTCGAAGGCTTTCTTATAGTCTATCCATGCATGCTTAGGTTGGTTTTTCCTTCTCCTACTGTTCTTCATTACATCTTGTCTATCAGAGCTGGTCTTATGTGCCCCTACACTTCCTTCTGCAGCCTTTCTGTTGGTGGGGGAGGGGGATGGTGTTTGTCCTCCTCTAGGTATTGTATAAGCCTTTCACTGATGATACCTGTTAGTAACTTCCACATCATTGGTAGGCAGGTGATAGGCCTGTAGTTACTGGCTATATTTCCCTTACTCTTGTCTTTTTGTACTAAGGATGTTCTTCCTGTGGTCATCCATTTGGGTGCATGGTAATTTGTGATACAATGCTGGAGGTTTTGTTCTGCTATTCGTGGGTGTAAGGGCCTTGAAGCTTTTGTGCCAGTATCCATGGACTTCATCGGGGACCTGGGGTTTTCCAGTATGGCATTTTCTTTAGTTGGTGTCTGACTGTGTCTGTCGTGATCTTCTGTGAATCTTTTGTTTTATTCTCCCTGTTTCTTTTTCCTTGACTTCCTGGACCCATGTTGCATGTTTGTTGTGTGATACCGGATTGCTCCATATGTTTTTTTCCAGAGTCTCTTACTTGGTTTCGGCTTCAGGAATTTCTTGGTGGTTGTCTCCCCTCTTAGTTTGGCTGTATAGTCTTTTTCTAGTTGGTTCCAAATAGTTTGTTCTGTTTGTATCCCTTATTCCTTCATGTTGCATGTACCGTTGGATCTTATGTGCTTAGGCCTTAAGCCTCTGTTTTTACATCTCTATTGTTGTTTAGTCCCCTCTCTTGTACTTTGTATTTCTCGTTGAGTTCCTCCCTTGTTTTCTTGCTTCTTAGCCTTTTTTTCTGCCATCTCTTTCAGTTTTACTCAAGTCAGATCTCATCACCATGATTTGCTTTTTCAGGCGCCTTTTCCAAGGAGGTTGCTGTTTTGGTTTCTGTTGGTTGGTTGTGCTGTGGTGTTGGTGTTCGAATCTCCATCAGTTCTGCTACTAATCTTGCTCCTGCATATGCCAAGTTATTTGTTTCTGTGATACTGGTGGTGTGTATTATGCCCATTATTTCATTGACCTTACTTGTTTTCTCCCTTAATTTCTTGGTGTTGTAGGCTTTCATGGAGGGGATCTTTGTTCTCTCTGTATCTGGCTCCATCCATTGTCTAATCTTTTCTACCCATTCCGTCCTCTCTGTTTACGTTCGTCGTGTTCTTCTTGTGTCGTTGTTTGATACCTCATCACCCCTGTCATCTACTGTGGCATCGTCTCTCAGTTTGTCTTCTTGTAATTCGTTGTCGTGTGACATTTCCCTTTCCCAGTTCGTCTCTTTCTGTTGGGGAGAGCCAGTTCTTTTTCTTTATGTTCCTTACTTGGTCTGCCAGCCTCTGCTCTGTTTGGGGGGTGCTATTCCTCTCATTCCAGATGTTGACCAACCTTCTTCTATAGCCTCTCTCCGTCGGGTTGCTTCTAATGTAGCATCTCCATATTTCCTTATTTTATTCTCTTGTCCATTTCTTCCTCTGGATTGCTTCCGTAGTTTCAGTCTCTGGTTGTTGGTTACTGTCGTTATGGTGGTCAGTTGCTGGATGACGACCTCCAAGTACCTGACCGTCTTGCCCCTTCAATTGGGCTGAATACCTGGCTGCTGGACGAAGCTCCTCTGTTGCCAGAGTTCCATTTGTCGTTGAATCCTTCATTTCTTTCCATCATTGCTGAGTTTTGCTATTTAACCCATAGCTGGACCCTACCCCATCAGGGATAGGTACTCATTTACAGCTGAGTAGACTGAGGAAATTATGGTAAAGATTTTTTCCCAAGGAATCAACGCCGAGGAGAACGGTCACCCATCCAACGAATGACCATCCCAATGTTGCTTAACCAGTCAATTGACGGCCTAACCCACTCTGCCATACTATTATTATTATTATTATTATTATTATTATTATTATTATTATTATTATTATTATTATTATTATCTCTAATTTAACCCGGTGTTTCATCAATTAACTGGCAGAATGTACAATTTTCAATGTTACAGTTACACAATGATGAAAGCTTACAAGATTTTTTAATGAAAAGACTACAACGATAGAGAAATTCTGGTGTAAGTTACATAATTTGGATCCATTTAAAGAGTTTGCCACTATTGCCATTTTTTTGTTGTCAATATTCCAACAATCGGTTATTGTGAGAGGTAATTTAGCGTAGTGCTCTTCATTAAGAAAAATAACTAGTACAACAAGCTGAACGGATGTGAATCTTGAAGCAGCTTTGAGGCTTACTCCGGAAGAGAGAACAGTACTAGAATTCCATTTTTGTTTTTCAAAACTGTTATCTGAAAAATTAATATCAAGACTTACGTAAATAATGAAAAATAAACTGATTGCCTGCACAAGTGCTTTTTTTTAATCATACCTAAAAGACGAATATAAAATTTATCGTCTGCATTCTGTTTTTATGTTTTAGATTACATGTAATTGCACATATATTCTTGTAGGTAACTATAATTAGGCCATTTATGGAGACCTTATTGCTACATTTTATATTGACTGTACTTAGTGCCGCCACCAGCAACATCTCTTGGCCACCGATGCGGCCCTGGAATAATCTGCTTGAGAACCACTGTTCTAGAAGGATTCTGCCTAAAAACTTTTCACATACTTCTGATGCCTTTCATTTCAACTTAGTAACAACGATTCTCTTATATTAAAACTACCTAATATTACTAGTAAATTAACCCTTATATCTCTCGATTTGTCAAATACCTTAAATTTAAAGTGGAAAGATTTGTGACGTCACTCAAGGAAATGACGAAACTTAATTTTCATTCAGGATAATTTTATAATTATTCCTTTTATTTTAAAATACTTTTATTGTCTTAAATGACGTAATGATAAATATTATTTATGATTGTAATTCTACTTTATCTCAATTTATTGTTTTAAAAGGAAATTATAACGATTTAGCAAAGAGACCTGGCCCCAAAATGTTGTGTTCTGTGTTCAGGCATTATAGAACGAGGTCACCTCCTAAGTTTCCATATGAAGAGAGAGCAAGTTATGCCATTCTGAGACTTACTCTTGTGTTGGAAACAAGAGAGCAATGAAGCCGTCTCTCTCTCTCTCTCTCTCTCTCGTATGAGAGAATTTTGATTTCATATTAACATAAAGATTTTATACTTAGTGGTTGGTCACTCATAAATTTTAGATTTGGTATTTCTAAGACTTATTTAATATTGCAACCAGTTTATTTGAGGAATCTGAACAGGCGTTATGAAGTGTGAAACAGGTGCCTCGTGTGTAAGTGTTTATTGGTGATTTCGAAAAAGGCATTCTAAAATTGGTCTACCAAGGGAAGAGTCTTTCAATAAGTTCAGTGCACTAAACTTAAACATAAAAAGTACTTGAAATACTGAAAGTACTTGGGTTATTCGAGGGGAAAATTTTTATTTTTACCATTTTTTCACATTTTGGTGTTGGTGAATTTTTTTTTTTTTTTTTTTGCATTTATCCAGTTTTCTTATTGAAGTGTTTTATATATATATGTATATATATATATATATATATATATATATATATATATATATATATATATAGATATAATATGTATGTATGTATGTATGTATGTATGTATGTATATATATAAGCACACTTCAGTAAGAAAACTGGATAAATGCAAAAAAAAAAGTCACCAACACCAAAATGTGAAAAAATGGTAACAATTCAATTGTACTTTGCCAAATGTAAGTATAACTGCAGTTTGTAATCATTTTCGCATAATAAGAAAGAAAAATCTTCTAACACATAAAAAATTCAAACTTTAGCAGTCTCTACCCAACGTTTAAAACAGCATAATCTAAGAAGGTTACCCATTCATCTTTTCTTAAATTTTCAAATTTTTCATTGTAGTACTCTGGGGTTATCTGGTAAACTTGTAGCACATTGTGATTAAGTACCTTTGTAGTCTTTACCAATTAAGACACTTTGTAGCAAAACTGACCATTTATCTTCTGGCCATCCCACACTTGAAGCCACTTTATCAAAGAGATCGAAGAACTCATCTGGAGCTACTTCAGTAAAACTTAGTGATTAACATCTGTGGTCTTCCTACATCAATATAGGGTCTTGATTACCTTGATAAGGGTTAGAAGGTGTCAAAGGTAAATTAGATCTAGCTCTTATCAATTCCTCTCCTTTTCATGTCTCCATGACTTCTCTTTCTTCTAATGCTGTTTTTTCTTCATCTCTTTGTCTTCTGTGTTTTAAGTACGAGTAAATGTCCTTATTAGTCAGTACAGGAAAGCTCTTATGCTTAGATATTATCCGAAACACCGAAATGGGATACGAAAAAAAACACGGAGAACTGTACGCATATTCTCGTAGAGTGGGCGTCTCGAACAAGGAGTTTATCCTCATTTTGCAAAAAAATATACATGTAGGCCTATATTATCTTTAACCGCTCGTAATACCGTATAACAGAGCTTTAGAATAAATATCAATAATTCTTAAACCACCTTCAAATTTACTTAAACTTAGTGTTTCTATTCTATTCGATACACACCTTTCGAAAGATAATTAAATATACATGAATTTATTTCTGAAACATAAAAAACTTTTTATAGGCGGAACAGTATGCGTCACATACCAAACCTTTGACCACAGCAACGAATTGATTAGTATTCCCTCCTGAAAGATTGTTAAAGGTCGGACACACATCATATTTACTCTTGCCTTCATTTTATTTACCAACAATTTCCAAGTCTCGTCACAAGTTTCCTCAAACATCGTATAATACACAATACCAAGGTTCTTTAGACGGGATGTATTTTTCAACCATTGTAGCTGGGCTCCGGCCTTACCTTCACAGTTCCCAAAGCCCATAACAGTTTTTTTTTTTTTTTTATTATTATTTAGACTTACACCTGTTTGCTACTTTCAGGATTTATTTAGTTTACCTTGTAAAACATTTATAAACAGACAATTTCTGTAGACACAAAATCACAATTTCTATACAATATTTTTTATCAAATCAATAATTTTTTTAATTTTTTTTAGGAAAACCAAATTTTTACAATACCTGATACAAAAAGTCTAAATGTACCTTGTCAAAAGCCTTCGCCCGATCGAGACAGCACAAACATTTTCTTCTTTGTATCTTGTACATAGAAAAACAGATCCCTAATGGTATTATTGCAGTTTATTATTGACCTGCCTGGAGCAGCGCAGTATTGTCCATTTGATATAACCTCTGGCATCGCATTTAGGAGTCTATTTTTCAACACCTTTGGAAACACTTTATAGTCTGCATTGAGCAAGGTAACTGGTCTCCAGTTTTCTATATCAGTCCTGTCTCCCTGTTAGCAAGTAATTTAATAATAGCTTTGTTTTGCGTCAATGACATGGTTTCAGCTACATTTATATATCTCAGCGTGTCAAGAAACTCATCTTTTATGACTCCCCAGAACTTTCTATAAAATTCAATGGGTAACCCCTCACAACCGGGAGATTTATCGTTGTGCATACTTTAAAATAAGCGCTCACCACACTTCGTCTTCTTGAATTGTGTCATCGAAACCCCCATCTTCGAAGGATCAACAATCGGCTGACAGTAATTCAAAAATTCAAAAAAAATACTCCATCATAGATTTGTCACCCTGTACAGAGGTTAAACACTCTTCAAATTTTAAATTTTTTTTTTTTTTTTTTTTTGTTTGAACAAGTTATGATTCCGTTTGTATTTTCAAACACTCCCATCTCTCTAAACTATTTTGGAAATACTGTGATCAGAATCCAGGTAAATTGCTCGAAATCAATTGCTCGAAAACAAAATGCTCGAAGCATTGCTCGAAAATTATTACTCGAACTATCAATTGCTCGAAAGACAGGTTGATCGAAACTAATTGAAAAATTCATAAATTTATTTGTCTTTACAATTAAAAAGCAAAGGAAAAAAAAAAGTTATAATCTTCATAAATTCATTGCTTTACAATTAAAACGAGGATGCAAAACTTTATTCGATACTTTATAATATGAAATATTGTGAGCAACACTTCTTAAATATTCTTCAACATTTTCCGTGTCACTATAAAAAGATACAATATTCTGTAATCTTTGTGTACAATCACGGTATTTTTTTCTGCTTCCAACTTCATTCACACCTCCGACAAATTGCTCGATTCGCATCTCCTGTAAACTTTGTTCTCGCTTTAAGGCATCTATAAACTTCCAAATCGACGGATGACAAGCACTTACTTGATGTTATGGGAATAAAACAAGGGAAACTAATGAAATAAACAAAAGTTCAGATAACGGTTTAGAAAATGGTTTAATGGTTAAGATAATGATACTTAGTTAATGTTTATTGGCTTACGCGCAGTTGATAGTTCGGCTTTCGAGAAATCGGTCTTTCGAGCAATTGATAGTTCGGCTTTCGAGCAACCTGTCTTTCGAGCAATTGAGAGTTCGAGTAACAATTTTTCGAGCAATTTACCGAATTCCCTGTGATCACTACTTCCATACTTCTCCATACCTAACAAGTATGCAGACACTTTCTCACCTTTACTTTTATTCCCTCCAAAATCTCATCCTTAATCCTACTAATCATCTGCTTTATCAATTTTATACATTCGTATTTGGTACCAGTGCGATAATGGATGTCATACTACTGCCTCAAACGCACCGGCAGTAATTTCAACAAGCAATATTTCTCATTTGATCATTTTTTTGCTCAGTGTAACAATAAACCGTTTACCTTCAAGTTTTGCCCAGTCCTACCACAATTGTATATTAGCAAAGCGACTTTAATTATTAATGAGAGCTAATTAAAGCCTTTGATACCAAATTATTGTTTGCACTACTACAATCTCTTATGTTTGTCACACAATTAAAATCTCCCCCCATGATCAGCGAGGTTATGTTGTCTCTTGAAAAGAACAGCACTTCATTTCGGAAAAAATCCTCCCTCTCTTTTACCATGTTCGTTCTTGCAGGGACATAAATGTTAACGATAGGAATCATACAACCATCATACAATATTTTCACACCCTGGATTCGCCCATTTGCCTCCACTTCGTCCCTCAGAATTTTTATACCTTTTTGCTTATAAATACAAATCAACGTTCCACCCTTCAAAGGACCGTGGGATTAAAAACAATATCAAAATATCTGCTTATTTCCTATAGTTCTGATAAACGTTTCAGATTGTGTTCTTCCAATAACAGAACACCAGTACCATAATATTTCATCATGTAAACAACTTTTATTTGTTTACCTATATCATGTAATCTGTTGACATTCAAGGTTAAAATTTTTATGAACATTGTTTATGTTTATAGATAATCACAACTTTTTTCTTTTTTACAGCATTTTTACCTACACTTTTCTCTGATTTTTTGCTCCTTCCGTTGCTCTTGAGATAAGGATTTCCTAGTAAATTTTTATTTCCCTACTTTTTTCTAGGTTTAAATTCCATTTTTTTCTGTAATAGCTTCTAATGTATGAGCATCCATATCGATAGTATATCCATTGACTTATCCTCACGGTGTACCGATGCTACCACCACCATCTCCTGTAGGCCTTCACATTCTTGTGCATTCTTTCCACTCTCGCCTTTGTTCTTTGCAGAAAATAAAATGGTTTCCTTTATTCGAGGGCCCTCTTCTGTTTCTTTCACCGACCCTTCTAATAGTTCATGAGTTTCTACAGAATGTTCAATGTCATTGTAATCCGATAACACAGTAGCCTGTACATGTTTTAGCTGGTGGCTGCTTTTTACAACGACCGTTTCCACACTACTCAAGTTTTCCAACTCCATATCAAAGTTCATACTTTCTCCATTGTTTATCATATATCCTTCAATTACCAGGTATTTAGGCAGTACCTGTGCTTATTTAGAAATTAAAGTTAGAGTTACTAGAGACGTGATGAATTTTGTTAAATAGCCAAATCTATGTATTATAGATGGAATTGTGTACACACCAACTAGAATTCTTGATGAGAACCGTTGTTGAAAGTCACTTGTTCTATTGCCTGCCAAATGCATATCAGTTAACAAATACTCATCTTATTTGCACCGCTGTAATATGCATTGTGGTGTCAATGAGCTAATGGGGTCCTTTTCCGTCAGGACTATTGGTTTGCCCGGACTGAGAGTCAGAGCGAAACAAGTCGCAGGACAGTGTAGGACCTGCGTGATTGCTTTCAAGCCCCTACTGACGCAGTCACCACCACCTCCATTACCCAAAGAAAGAGTGAACCTGAGTCGCCCATTCGAATACATCAGAGTGGACCAAGTGGGTCCCATCCACACCACAGAGGGAGCAGGTCACATCCTGCGCATCATCTGTATGACCACCAGGGCAGTGTTCCTGGAGTTTTGCACAGTCTGGAAGCCATAACCTTCATCTTGGCTCTGCGACGATTCAGCGCAAACCGTGGAGCCCCTTGACTCATCGCCTCGGACAACCACCAGACATTCAGATCGGCCAGCCGCTTCCTGCAGGGGCTATGAAGAGGACGATGTACAGGAATTCCTGAGGAGGATTAGCATTCAGTGACGTTTCCAGATGCCCTGAGCACCATGGAAGGAAGGCTTCTTCGAGAGGCTGGTAGGAATAGCAAAACGCACGCTCAAGGTATCCTTCCAAAAGAAGTCCTTCCCAGAGGAACAAGTCCGGACATTGGTGAAGGAGGCCAAAGCCTGGTCAATAATCGACCACTCATGTACACGAGGGATAAACGAGTGAATTAGGTTTTCACCCCCTCCCATCTGCTGTGAGGTCGCCTTATCAATCTTATGGCCCCTTTACTCCCTCCAGAACACCTGAACCAGACGTTGACCACCTGCAAGCTCAGAGACTGTTATCTCCTGTTGAAGGACACTCTAAAAGCGTTTCACAAACGCTGGAAGAGGGAGTATCTTTCTGCCCTACACTCCAGGCACGACTCTCGGCCCGGGAAAAGGCCTGATCTTTGCTCAGGAGACATCGTGCTTGTTAAGATTGAACAGTGTAAGAGGGCTACGTGGCCCCTTGGTAAGATTCAGAGGTCCGATCTGCCTAGCCCTTAAACGCCGAAGCGGTAAAAATAAAAAACTCCCCCGAATTCCGGAGCCGGTTTTGAGCGAGCGCGGAAACGGAAAAAATAATTTTTTTCAAAAAATCACAGCGCGCTTAGTTTTGAAGATTAAGAGTTCATTTTTGGCTCCTTTTTTTGTCATTGCCTGAAATTTAGTATGCAATCATCAGAAATTAAAAATAATATCATTATCATATGTAAATAATGCGATATATGGTAGCGAAAAAAAAAAATTCATACATAATTGTATTAAAATCACGCTGTGCAAAAAAACGGTAAAAGCTAACGAGTTTCTTTTTTTTTTTTTTCGTTGTATTGTACACTACATTGCAATCATTTTGATATATAATACATTGTAAAACAATAAAAGCAAACACAGGATTATCACAAAATGATGTACGAATTCGTAACGCGCAGACGTAAAAAAATGTTTTTTTTTTTAAATTCACCATAAATCTAAATATTGTTCTAGAGACTTCCAATTTGTTTCAAAATGAATACAAATGATTGAATATTACGATAATGTAAGAGTTTTAGCTTACAATTGCGTTTTTTCGACCATTTCGGTAGAGTCAAAGTTGACCGAACGTGGTTTTTTTTGTTTTTTCTATTTATCCGTGATTTATATGCAAATATTTCGAAAATGA
The DNA here is from genome assembly GCF_015104395.2 of Macrobrachium nipponense. Classification (NCBI taxonomy): domain Eukaryota; kingdom Metazoa; phylum Arthropoda; class Malacostraca; order Decapoda; family Palaemonidae; genus Macrobrachium; species Macrobrachium nipponense. The sequence goes on along the minus strand of NC_061088.1, from coordinate 47,968,440 downwards.
GAAAAGCTAACAACCTTTAAATATTTTTCCTTTTATTTTACATGAAATTGCGACATTTTCATATATAAAACTCCATGAAATGCCCAATATGAAACTGGAGCAAAGTTTTCCGAGAATTCGATGTACGCAATTCGGAGATTTTATGGCGGAGAATCCGCGCGCGGAGGGAAGGAAAGTTTTTTCATAAATTCACCATAAATCGAAATATTGTGCTAGAGACTTCCAATTTGTTGCAAAATGAAGGTAAATGATTGAATATTACTAAAATATAGTTTTAGCTTACAATTGCGTTTTTTCGACCATTTCGGTAGAGTCAAGTTGACCGAACGTGGTTTTTTTTCTATTTATCGTGATTTATATGCAAATATTTCAAAAATGAGAAAAGCTCACAACCTTCAATTATTTTTTGTTGTATTCTACATGAAATTGCGCACATTTTCATATATAAAACTTTATGTAACGGCTAATTTAAAATGGTGCAAACATTACCACAATCGCACGTATGATTTTTTTCGGAAGAGTTACCGCGCGGACGTAAGGAAAATGTTATTTTTTTCATAAATTCACCATAAATCGAAAATATTGTGCTAGAGACTTCCAACTTTGTTACAAAATGAAGGTAAATGATTGAATATTACTAAAATATAAGAGTTTTAGCTTACATTGCGTTTTTCGACCATTTCGGTAGAGTCAAAATTGACCGAAGGTTGAAAATTTGTCACTTATCATGATTTATATGAAAAAATATTTCAAAACTGATAAAGCTACAATCATGGGTTGTTTTATTGTATTGTGCATGAAATTGCGCACATTTCCATATATAAAACTTTATGTATCGGCTAATTTTAAAATGGTGCAAACATTACCACAATCGCATGTATGATTTTTTTCGGAAGAGTTACCGCGCGGACGTAAGGAAAAAGTTTTTTCATAAATTCACCATAAATCGAAATATTGTGCTAGAGACTTCCAATTTGTTTGTAAAATTAAGGTACATAGTTGAATATTACTACAATATAAGCGTTTTAGCTTACAATTGCGTTTTTCGACCATTTCGGTAGAGTCAAAGTTGACCGAAGGTTGAAATTTTGGCACTTATCGTTATTTATATGAAAATATTTCAAAACTGATAAAAGTTACAATCATGAGTATTTTTTTTGTTGTATTTTAAATGAAATTGCCCACATTTTTATATATAATACTTCATGTAACGGATAATTTTAAACGTGCAAAAATTATGTCAAAGTGACGAAATAATTTCCGAGATGTGTCACTGATATTTTTTAGTGCGATAAGAAAGAAATTCGCGCTTGCGCGCCTGCATAACGATTGTAAACAAAACAACGCCTTGATACGTGAACTCCAGCATCCCCCAAGGCGCGTGATTCAAAAGTTTTTGGCTGGTAGGGCTCCTATAAGTATTTTTCCGCGAATTTTAAAAAACAAAAAACTTTGGGGGAGATTTTGACTCGACGTTTAATACGTCCATTCGGCGTTAAAGGGCTAGGTGCTGTACGACGGGACTGAAACCCTGCGAGTCTTCAGCCACCTCGACCCCCTGGAAGAAGATGAGGATAAGGATGGAGCTCGGGATGAGGTGGGAGCAGTCGAGGACAGAGAACGATGCAACGGGCGGTATCGGAGAAGTGAACAGTACGACCGATGGCATCAACAAAGAGCGAGTTACATACCGAGAGAACGAGTGTGGTGTAGAGGCTGAGGGTGGACAGGGTGCAGATGATGCGAAAAACAATGACATAAGAGACACAAGTGTGTATTTTTGGGCAGTTGTCCTCAGGATGGACGAGTTGACCAAGATGAAGTCCAGTTCGTACGCCCTAAAGAGAGCAGCAGTGATACAAAGAAAACGCATGAAAGAGTGGGTTAAATACAAGTATTTGTAAAACAGAAAATTATAGTAATGTACGAATTACAGGAGGGACTATGTAAGGTGCGTTAGCGTCAGAAGGAGTTTGAAAGACGATAGAAAACGGTGTAGTTGTACATATTTAATGGTAACTAGAGTAGGTGTTCTCGGGCTAGTGAGGCGCTGCACCGAAGGAAGTGTATATTAAAGGATATTGATTGTATCGTGATGTAAGGTTGGGTTGCAATTGTCATTGAAAGGTGAACATCTATGTATATGTAAATATATATTTTTGAAATGTGTCTGATGAATTTGTCTCCAATGACGAGCGCTCGTTGCCTTAGATTGCCATAGAGTCAAGTCGGCCGTAGCCATTGGAGTTTCCTTCCCACTGTCTGATCCATCTGAATGCTCAGCCTTGCAGCCAGAATTTTTTCTGTTGCAGAAAATGTCGCGAAAAGGGACGGATCCCTTTTTTAGCGACAAACCTGTCGCAAATTCAGGTTAATTTGAGTAAGAAGAAGAATAAAGATGAGTGCAGGGCGACTACGTGACTCCTGTCATGGATATATAAAAAACGTAGTGAATCCTTACAAAACTGTGTGGAGGAGGAAAGTGAATAAACCTGTCATGAGATTTATATTTTTTAAGAAAACTGCAATGAAAAATTAACCAACTTGAATTGTAGAGCATAATGTAAAACTAGAGTTTCGTCATCTACCTTAAAGCAAATTGTTAAATCTTGTACTTAATGAATAAAGATGAGATGCAATAGAGGAATGCGTCGATTGTTCTAGAATTGTTAAGCCATAACGTCACAAAGTTGGGCTTGAGGGTGACGCAGCCCGCAGCAAGCATTCATTTCCCAGGTACCAACCAGTGCAACAGGTAAGATGGCTCGTCTTCTCTCCACACAGCCACAGTCATTGTTTTCCTACTTAATTTGTCATGTTATAGTGTAAGTTTGTCGCAGGGTATTCCCCACATCCTGTGAATAATGAAGCATATTTAGGGTTTATATTAACAAACATAAAGTGGGCAATCCAATCATGCGTGTTTTGTATCAGATTTCTTGATATTTTGATTTGGTAGTCCGCCTCACGGACATAGAATTTGCAATGGCCACGTGCCACCTTAGTCCGTTGAATTGTAGTGTTAAATGTTCCCTGTGGGTTTCTCGCGTGTAGTTAACTTGTAAATAACGTGTGGGGAAATGTTTTTGAGTGCAAATTAATTTATTTTTGTAATAAAATTGTATCAAGTTGTAAACCTCACTTCCTCAATCCCTACACTGGGTTGCAGAGTTTACTCCTTCAGACCTTGTTATCGCCCAGACCACCGGGCTAGAACCTAAGTAAGTAAAACGCGAAAAATTTGCGATAGTTATCATGGATAAATTGTGTAATATTTTCTCATTTACATTGATATACATTAATATCTTAGGTTGCTGAATATATCAAAGTTTTAATGAGTATATCATAACAGCTGACTCATACTACTGTTTTCTCAGACTGTTTAAAAGATAGAGAGGTTAAAATGACTCTACTCAACTGAGCTCCTTGTCTATTGACAAATGATATTTGTCGAATGTTTATGATATAAAACTATTAAAAGCATTATTATTTCTTTCAATGCCTACCTCATTTCCTCATTAATGCCAACCTAAGTTCACATAACCCAAAAACCCGCCAGTAGCAGAATAATATACAAGATAACGCGATAGGGAGATGAATCCCCATTACAAACGAAGGGGCGCCATTAATATTTTGAGTGGATAACAGTCCTGGATAAGCCCCACAAACTCTCAACGATTCTTGCTTCACATCCAGTACACACAAGAATCTGTTACGTGGTCTTCATATATCTACCTCCTAGGCGTTTACCCACAGCATACAACAGTTGGATTACTATTCAAGTATTTTTATTCAGCAACTTTCTTATAAGTTGTTACCATATTGTATATTATATGCAACACACAGATGTGTTTGTGTAAACGATTGGCCTAGGATGGGGGTTACATTTACAGAATCCAATTACATAAGTCAAACTGGCTATATATGATAAAGTATGGTGACTAAATGTCTCGGTTGCATTTTCCTGAAGTCTGGACTAGTATAAACAGGATCTGCACAACCCTCCCTCGACTGTCATCCTTGGGGCCAGACTCAGCCCCCTAGCCTATTACCAACAAATAATCTTTGAAAACGCACCTGTAGCACACTTTTAGCTGTTTGAATAAAGGGTACTTTACAAGCTATTAATGCAAATATACACTTTGTAAAAGGCACATGGTGTAATAAGAATCGGATCACAAGCCCTTAACATTGATCACAAGCATGAAACTTAAAAGAGTTTTGTGTGTGTACATCTCCTCTTCTCTCTCTCTCTCTCTCTCGCTCTCTCTCTTCTCTTCTCTCTCTCTCTCTCTCTCTCCTCTCTCTCTCTCTCTGTGTGTGTCTGTCTGTCTGTTTTTATATTTCTGACTAAGGAAGTTTTGTAATATAGATATACTTTTTATAGTACAATTATTGGTCAGTATAAAAGGAAACATAGAACCTGATTTTTAATGAATTTCTGCGTAGATAAGGCGTTGGTTGTGCTTGAGTTGAAAATACATAAGAAAAAAAGTATCTAAAAGAAAACAAGACTAGCTTAGTTACATATTTACCAATGTTATTTTATTTATAGTGTTGTGGTGACTGGTGCCCACTTCACAATAATGAAGTACAGTCATCTGGGTGATGTACTGTTTCTTCAGAGACACGGAGCATCATGGGTGTCTCAGTCATGAAGGACACAGGATTTTTTGCCAAGAGTAGTTGGGAAACTATAATTTTGAAGACATTTTGTGAAGATTAGGAGTAAAAATTGGGCATGCGCAGGTAATATCATGCTCATTAGTCCAGATGGCAGATGCATTCACCTGAGAATGTTAATCAGTAATAAAAGAGGGTGTTGTAATCAATGAACATATCTTAAACGTAATCCAAATCAGTTACATTGCCTTATTAGTATTTACATATATACAAGTATATATGTCTTAGCTAAATATGACGGAAAAATGTTATGCATTCAAATTCATTACCTTGACTTTGAGAGATGGAATTATAGACAACATTGACAAGGTGTAGTGTTACCATTCATCTAAACTTATTAGACCATGTGCCTTTTATACAGTGTACCTTAAGAAGAGAAGAATCTTAATGGTATAAGGTCATATCTTGTAAATTTTCATTAATTGCTTACAACGTACCCTTCGATCAAACAGCTACAAGTACACTACAGGTGCATTTTCAATAGATAAAAGTAATGGCAATGAAACTGATATCTTAATAAATCACTTTATACTGTATTATCATCATGTTATATCATCATCGGAGTCTATATAAGAAAACGGATCATCCTCCATACAAATTTATGTCTTCTTCTTTCCCACCATTATTCCTACATTAAGGGATCGGTTTCCTGATAAGCATTCACCACTGTCTTCTATCGAAGGCACTATACTCCACCAAACCTCTTCTCTTCGTATCTTATCACTTTATCTCGCCATCTAATTCTCTGTCTCCCCCTCGATCTTATTCTTATAACAGGTTTCTCCCAAGACCTCTTCACTCACTCATCCTCAACGCATGCGCATACCATCTTAATCGTGACTCTCATATCACTTATGTAATCTTTACTAAGCCTGCCCTTCTTATTGCATAATATTCCGTACGAATTTTGTAGGGTATGCTACTGAAAAAATTAGGTGCGTTATTTTTCATTTGATAAAGGAAACAAAATATCACTTAAATTAATGTTTACTTTCATGCGCAATATAAAAAGGGTATCAAACGCAACCTAACATTATATAGTGTTAAAATACAATCCTTCAAACTTAATGTTGCATATGTCAGTTCTTTGAAAAGTGGTTGCTAATTGTAAGAGATGGTTATTTGTTACACAGGTCAAAAGTTTGGAAATCTTGTTTATATGTATAACCTAATACAGTGTGATCTAAAGAAAATTTGCTCCATGAGCATAGTATAATCCTCAAAAATGTCATCCTTTCAGGAAGTCAAGCCTATTTTGTCTTTTACTTTCATTTATTTAACCAACAGATGGGACTGCTGTGGAAAAGAGGCTAACCTAATGTTATCTGGGCTAACGAAAATGTAACCGGTATCATACATGAGATATACAATGAAATCATGTTTTGGGGCGAAATTTACGCGTGATACTAGAGATCGAATGATAGGCGCTTCAGCATAGGCTGTTTCATTTGTTTTTCTTTCACTCATCTTGCCCAAAGCAAATACATTTCAAGAACATCACTAAAAATTAGTTATTATTTCCTATTTGATTGGAATTTGTGATTTTTCATTTCACCTCATAGTATAACGGAAATCTACTTGCATGCATATAGTTTTTGTTTATATCAAAATGTGTCATTTCTTCAATGTTAACGGCACTATCTCTATGCAGCGTGTGCGTCCATGTGTATATTTTTAAATGCAGTATCACCTTTGCCATTTTTTTTTCTGCTTCATTTACTCAAAATAAATTTCATTAGAAGTTTAGTTGACTCTAAAACGTATGATTATCGCATATGAATTTGTAGAAGTTGGCACATGTGCTATTTATAAGTTAAGTCTTGGTGTCATCAACAAAAGTTATGGAGTGTGTGCATACACACGTACCCTACGCACGCGATTGCGTTTTTCCTTTTAGAGTTGTAAAAAAAATAAAAATGAGCATTGAATAAATAAGGAAAAAACAATGGAAGCGTGTGTGATATTGTCTTCAATTTCAATGATACCTCTCTCTCTCTCTCTCTCTCTCTCTCTCTCTCTCTCTCTCTCTCTCTTCTCTCCACCATGGCTCTTCTTCTATATTTTGCTTTGTGGTTGATGTATTTTTTTACAACTTATAGTACAATACTGTACTACCTTTAATAAAATATGGAAAAATTGTAAATGTAAAAAACAGTGTCTGTGTTCATGTGCTGCCATTTTCCTTTTTTGCTTTGCTTGATAGTGTACAGTATTTCATTAGAAGTCTAATTGGCTCTAAATTTGATTATCACACATATCATAATAGTACAAAGCATAATATTTTACCTCTGTTGATATTCATCTCTAACTAAAAATATTTAAAATGCAAGATGGTAGATGATGGCACACATTGTGCTAGTTATAACTGGAGCGTTGGTGTCACAAGCAAAAGCTAAGAGTGTGTGTGCATACATACGTATCCTACGTACACAATGTCCCTAACCAACCATTGACGTTTTTGGGTTGTTAAAGTAAATAACGAGATTGGTGAGAGTGAAAATAAAAAAGGGAAGGAGTGTGTGTTATAGGCTTTATTTAAAGAATTGCCTCAGTTGCTCTCTCTCTCTCTCTCTCTCTCTCTCTCTCTCTCTCTCTCGTTCCTTCCTCTCCACTCTCTCTCTCTCTCTCTCTGTGCAATATATATATTTTTATGTTTTGCAGTCATTATTTCAATGCAAGTTGTAGTACAGTACTGCACATTTCCTTTAATAATATGTGGAAAAATCAAATGTAAAAACATAAACAAAACAAGTTCTAGCATATCAGTTATCTGCTTATCCCTTTCACTCATCCAACACTGCATCACCAACCCCTCTCTGCCTGGGAAACAGCTCCCCAGGTCCTCCCACCTTCAAACAACCGTTTCTCTGAGTGCTCTCCACTATGCAATATTACTGCCACTCACCTCCCCCCACCTTGAAAACTTCTCCAGGCCTCTCCAACCCCCCAAACACTTTCTCGGTCTGTTTAGAGTGTAAGCAGTGTTACCAACATTTTCATGAGACTGCACAGCATTGGTCTCTCTCTCTCTCTCTCTCTCTCTCTCTCTCTCTCTCTCTCTCTCTCTCTCTCTCTCTCTCTCTCTCTCTCTTCACAAAATGAGATTCAGCAGAA
>NC_061088.1:47953143-47955643 GCF_015104395.2 Macrobrachium nipponense | reverse complement strand
CCGTATGTGTATGGGCATATGGGTGCGGTTGACATACAAGTTCGAGACAAAAACACATTACGTCATATCAGTGACGTCATGGAATTTTCCAGTTCACAATTAACTAATTAGGGGACGATAAGTCCTCTTTTGGTAAATTGGAAGGGATAAGAGTTTAATTTAACAGTGCTATTAAGCATTTTTCATACCCATGGGACATGCAGTTATAAAACAAAAATAAAAACTTAATGATACTGTTGTATGGAAGTTCTAGATTGATCAGCCTCCTATAGGAACCTCCTTCTCAGCTGCGTTCTAAACAAGCTCAACCAAATGATAAAAAAACAACCTAGCTCAATGGTTTGTTCACTTTACGTATGTCTCAATACGAATTACATATCTAAACATATCTATATATGGAAATGGGGCTGAAACTCAAATGTGAATTTACATCATTATACAGTTTCTGGGAGGAGAATTATTATTTGTATTACCAGAATCATAATTGCTTTACGAAACCCACATTATAAGAATATATATATATATATATATATATATATATATATATATATATATATATATATATATACTATATATATATATATCTATATATATATATGTTATGTATATATATATATATATGTATATATATATATATATATATATATATATATATAATGTGTAATATATATGTATATCTGTATATATATATATATATATATGTATATATATATATGTATATATATGTATATATAATATATATATATATATATATATATATATATATATATATATATATATATATGTATATATATAATATATATATATATATATATATATATATATATATATATATATATATATATATATATATATATATATATATATATATATATATATATATATATACTATATATATATATATATATATATAATATATATATATATATATATATATATAATATATATATATATATATATATATATATATAGATATAATATATATATATATTATATATATATATATATATATATATATATGTATATATATATATATATATATATATATATATATATATATACTATATATATATATTATATATATATCATATATATATATATATATATATATATTATATATATATATATATATATAACATATATATATATAGATATATATATATATATATATATATATATATATATATATATATATATTATATATATACATATATATATAGTATATATATATATATATATATATATATATATACATATATATAATATATATATATATATATATATATGTATTATATATATATATATATATATATATATATATATATATATATATAGTATATATAAGGTGGTTTTGCCATAGAGGAAAAAATGAAAGGCGAGAGAGCCAAGAGCTTTTGGTCTAGCACGACCCTTTACTTAGGCACAACAAAGCAAAAACATAGTAAAAGTAGGCGTAATATATTGTGGATTACTGATACCCAAAGTAGCCCAAAGAACATAGAAGAAAAATTTAAATTTAAATATTAAGATGATGGCCAGAATAAAAATGTACATATGTTAAAACTATTTGTGGGTTTTCTATAAATACCGAATTACATTGAAAAGATTCTCTGTGTATAAATACTTCTAGAAAAGGGATTACATTGTTATTTCCAATTTCAACAGTGAATTTTATGGATGGCACTAAATATTTTAATTTTGACAATAAAACAATTTATATCGATACCAAACAGGTAAGACTACTAAGATGTTATCTTTAAAATGGTACAGATATGTAGATGACATCTTAGTAGTCTTGCCTGTTGGTATCGATGTAAACGATTTATTGTCTAAATTGAACAATTTAGTGCCATCCATATTGAATTCACTGTTGAAATGTAAATAAGTGTCATCCCTTTCCTACATGTATTAATACAGAGAGAATCTTTCCAATGTAAAATTCAGTATTTATAGAAAACCCACAAATAATGTAACATAAGTATATTTTTATTCAGTCCACCATTTAATATTACAATTTTCAATTTTTTCTTCTATGTTCTTACGTGCTTTGCGTATCACGAGTCCACAATATCTTGACCAAGAAATAGAATACATAAAAAAGATAGGAAACGACCCTGCTACCCACCTCATATAATTGATTTATGTTATCAAAAAGCTATTTAAAAAATAGTCCCGTAACAAATAACACCTTACAAAAATTCCCTGTAAGGATTGCCCATCTTTTTATGTCGGTCAGTCAAGTAAAAATATATGTGTACATATTAAGCAGCATATGTATTCAGTTAGAACAGCCCAGATTTCAAATGCACTGTTTTATCCATCTGAGTGAAAAATCTCTATTATAATTGGGGTGTATACCTCGGTAATTGCTAGATCTAATGATTGTTTCAAAAAATTAACTGGAAATCAGCAATTATACAAATTCATAATGAAATCAACCTAAATTTTAGTCCGAGATTGTACCATTTGGACCCATATATTTTGTAAAATGTTTATGAAG
>NC_061088.1:47928143-47948143 GCF_015104395.2 Macrobrachium nipponense | reverse complement strand
TCATTACAATAATTATTACATGATATGGATAAACATATCTACTTGGCTTATATTTTCTAATATATTAATTGAGATACATGTTTTAATGTCATACGGACAGAAATTCCTTTCGCTCTTATCATCATTCGTGTGAGGATAAGAGACAGACGTCTCTATTGTTAAAAAGACCCTTCAGTCATTTACCTTTCCATTGTGGAAAGTGCTGTTTGGAGAAATGTAGTTTGATGATATTGTCCTAGGGTTCTCTTTTTAGATAATTTTTTAAGAAAAAATCAGGATGGCGAAATTTCCTTTAGATTTTGAACTCCTTTGAAATATCAAATTCACCTTTCTAATAAATAAATTATAATAATCATGACCTGGAGCTAAACGATATGCATAGGTCTGTTTACGATTTTTTTTTTTACATCATACGACATGGAAGTTCTGCGGAAGCCATGGGGTAATCCAAATATACACACTCAATTTTTACATTTATTTTTAATATTAGTGAGAAGTCCAGCCACCTTCCTTCTAGATCACCTCTTGCAATCTGTTAGGCATAGAAGATTCATATTTTTTTTCTGACGATCTGTGGTCGGTTGTGGAAGAGTTTCCATTGTGTTCCCAGAGGTTCATAAGTTGATCTGGTCTCCTCTCCCTCTCAGGCTCCCAACATTTTACCAAATTAGCCTATATATTCTCAGTGAGGTTCATGTCTGTATCCTTACTTGGCCAGTCAAGCAACTGCAGATCCTCTCGACCTTGAAACCATTCCTGGACTATTCTGGCTGTATGGATGGGGCAGCGGTCGTGAATGAAAATGACAGGAGCAGGTGGGGAGGAATAATTCCGCTGTTGAAGTGAAAGAAGTTACAAATCCTGAAGAATTTCAATGTATTTTTCACCAGTGACCTTCCACTCAATCCTGGTGTGATATCATCCACGTTTACTGTGACATGCCCATTCCTGGACACCTCGTAAATTTCTTCTGTAGTAACTGAAGGGAAAAAATCTAATTTTTTACAATTTATGCTTTGCTTTTCGTAATAGGGAAAATAATTCTATATCGTTTGGAGAAATACAATCCTAAGTAATAACCCTTGCAATAAGTTATGAATGTTTATTCATCTGCAAGGATTAATACTTATAATAGCATTAACTTTGATCTGCAACAGTCCGTTATGATATGATATTCTTTAATTCAGTAAACAGGCTGTACTCTATATTATAAGTTTGCCTACGTGATTATTCATAACATTAATAATGTATTTGGTTAATGCCTGAAAGCTGGCTATAGTAGAACTAATGGGGGGTTTTCAATGAAGAATTTTTATTTTCGCACTTCTCGTGGCAATATAATTCAATTAGAGGATAATACATGGTTATTAACAAAATTATTATCTTTTGATTATAATATTACCCTTGCTTATAATTATTATAGTCTGACTGTTATTAACGATTTTATAAACTCACCCTATATTACTCGGTCTTCAGTTATGTATTCTGCCGTGACTTCTGCTAGTAAAAGACCTTTCGTCACTGCATACGACTCGAGACCAAAATTCCCTATCCTCTCCCCAAACTGTTGAACGAAGGCAAGCCTATCAGCACGATGCCGAGGAATTCCTTCATGGCAAGAATTCTATGAGGTATTCCTTGCCTCATGCAGGGACGTCTTCGCACCGGGGGGGGTCATAGCCTAAACATTTAATGCCAGACGTTCACAAATAGCAATAGTATTGGTAAAAGGATCTTCTTATGCTGCTCGTCGAATGTCGTCGTTATCCTAACGGGTGGTCATTCGTGGTGGAGGTCTTCGAACTGAAATACGTAATTAACATGCAAATACCTAGATAATCAAGATTAATTATAGCCTGTTTACTTATGGGAACGCTATTTGGTATTCTGGGAAGTAAAGAGAAAGAATCACTATTAGAGTTCAACAGGACCAAGGCAACTGTAATTTAGGTTTCATAATTTCACGGGTTTATAAGGTTTATAGTTTAAAAAATTAATAAATAAATGAAATAAATAAATGCTATCCAAAGTCGGTCAATTTCCCAGTCAAAGCTTGCCTCCTTTTCCATTTATTTACTATTGTAGGGGAGACGCCAAGATGCTGTGCAACAGTACCTATTGAAAGCCCACTTTCTCGTAGAGCAACGATCTGCGCCCGGAGATCAATATGTTGCTGTTCATTTGGAGACTATAACGAATACTACTAACAGAGGACAGAAGCCCTATCAAAATTTATACAACACCTCAGTCTAGCCATGATTGGGTGACAAACTTGTTAGCGTGTAATAGGGGTGCTGTAGCAGTGATATCGTTATCACCGAACAAAGTGATATATTAAATCACACGATTACTGGGGCTGATTGATTGATTGGCTGTTACTGGCATTGCAACATCTCAGGTCATTATTGTCATTGTTAATTGTCTGTTTGTAACACTGTTTACTAAAGGTGGTGCTGTTCCTCTCTTAACGTGAATTCAACTAATCAGCTTTCGAGCTGTTTTAGTGTATAAGAGGATAGATGAGGCAAACTTGTAATAAGTATTAATCCTCATAGATGAATAAACATTATCCTAATGCAGGGGTTGTTACTCAGCATTACATTTCCCCAAACGATATATCATTATTTTCCCTGTTACGGAAAGGAACGCGTAAATTGTAAAAAATTAAGATTGTTTTCCTTCATATACCACCGAGGATACATTTACGAAGTGGTAAACGTGTGGGTCTGGATTTCCTCACATGGTATATGAGATATCACCAAGACTGAAGGGTTTCACCAGTGAAAAATACGTTAAAATTCTTCAGGATTTCTTCCTCCCTTCACTTCACCAGCGGAATTATCCCTTTCCAGTTTACACTTAGTCCTGTCATTTTCTTTCATGACGGCTGCCCCATCCATACGGCCAGAATAGTCCAGGAATGGTTTCAAGGTCGAGAAGATTTGAATTGGTTGCCTGCCCAAATAAGGATGCAGAACCACATAGATCCCGAGAAAGATAAAGTCGATTTATTAAAGATTGACAGGTACCCCGAGAGAAGCCGAAGTGTAGTGGAAAAATCACTGAATTTCTAATCAGTTTTCTCCCATGTATGCATAATTTTTTTTTTTTTTAACATTATTTTTATGCTCATCCATTTCGTATGAAGTAGCTACTGTCGCATATCTTATGTAACATAAGCTGGTTAGGGGTAATTACGTTTGCTTTATGTCTATTACAATTAGAATCATAATTACCTGACCTGTTATTGAATTACAATGACAACTTCAATAATAATGAAATATAAAACTTAAATATTGGAAAAAAATCTCACAAAACGTTTTGCACAAAAAAAGGAAATAAATGGAATAAAATCTTTTTTAGAATTGGTAGCTGGCTTGTTAAGATTCTCCCTTAATAATATAATAAATAAATTAGGTAGCGACTCAAAACATCTCTGTTGCATTTGGTTAAAATGAGTTCTCGAAAAGTAAGAGGGCTGCTCTAGGATAACAATTTCAATTAAGTACTTTATTTATTATTTTGAAACTTTTTCAGTTACAATTTACCAATTATAATTAAGGTTCAGGTATAAATAAAAAAAACAACCGCAATTACAGTTAACTTCAAAACGTATATTTAAAAACATTTCAGATAGAAGGTAATGTTTATTCGTAATTGGTAAAGCTCTCTTACTGTGGGTTTCACAGACAGTGCAGTCACGTTTTGTGGTCAATAACACTGTAATGAAGACTGGTATCAGTACGAGATTTGCTTGGGGGAGAGAATAATTTCGGGTATAGATCAAGGCTTTTAACTCCAAATTGAATGTCCGGTAAAAATGTTCAATTTTTATTTGTAACACATAGAGCAACTGTAACCAGTTACCTTTTCAAACCAATCTGTAAGGCAATTGGCGGCTCTCTCTTTCTTAAAAAAGAAGTTGAAAAGTTGCGTGACAAACGGATTTCTGCTACCATGCCGACAGTTATGTTCCTAGGCGGCCATCTCTTCTTCACCTTCGTAATACAATCATATGGCTGATACCCTGAGTCCAAATAAAGATTGCGAAGGAGGTAACCAAACACAAGTATAACAGTAGCTTTACCATCAATCACAGTATCTATCGTTCTACTACTCCACTATACAGCAGATATCTCTCACTCTAATAATAATCATTTACTCCTTACCCAAGTCATAGTCACACAAAGAAGAAAGAAAAAACCAATTTGACCTTAAGATAAAAATAGTAATAGCTACTACTACTGCTGCTGATGCTAAGAATAACAGTAAAAAATTAAAAAAATGCTATATTACTGGTTATTATTATCAATAATTAATTAATATTGTTCCCTTGTTTTCAACGTAGACCAAAAGTAATATATCCATGCCTAAGGTAAGGTAGTACGGTACGGAATTTGCACATTTTTTCCGTACCTGAACTATACCGTACCGTTTTACTTTGGTAAAATTGTCGTTGCGTAATTCCGTACCGTACACATATGCTAAATATCAACCGTGCCGTACCGTACCGTAATGCCAGCCTTGCTGGCAGGTAATAACCGAGTGAATCGTTAGATATAAACAATATCGTAAATTATTATTATTAGATTAGACAGATGGATATATAAAAAAAATCGTACAAAATATACTTAAACTGAAGTAACATTCAGAGAGAGAGAGAGAGAGAGAGAGTGAGAGAGAGAGAAGGAGGGGAGAGATGTGAGGGAAGGAAGAGGAAGGGGGTGGAAGTGGGGGTGGAGGGAGAGGGTAGGCGAATTTTTTTTATGCTGTTGGTTCATATCCATTTCTGTCTAATCAAGCCTTTTGCCTCTTCGTACAGGACAAGTGTCTATTCTTTATAATTTGTGATTCATGATACTCTTATAAATTACGGTACTGGTGTAGTACACTATAGCAAAATCTCGTACTTATACGAATCTTAGTTACAGAGAAATAGGTTAGTGAATTCGCGAACACTTTTACCGAGCTCATTTTACGAAGCAGTGCTCAACGAGTATTCAGTTCGCAATGTAATTATTAACAGGAACAATAATTATGTGAGCATATTATATTTAACAGTAGTATCTTTATTTCATACCCTGGTGATTATGATCCCTATTGGCTAATCCTACAATCAAGGAACGATATAATGATATATGAATCATGGTATTGTTTTAATCGACTCGAAACAGAGTCTGAATCCCAACGGAGGTGAGGTCGTCAGCAGGATTTTTAAATGGGTCAGACTTCATAACCACTCACCATGAATCGAAGGGACACAATTCTGGCGTTGCGAGGACGAATTGTCACTTTACGCGACAATGGTTTCTCGATACGAGCCATTGCACGTGATGTTGGTGTATCCCCCACCACGGTACAGTTGTGGATAAGAGGTGGAGGAGAGTGGGAACTTGAACGACTTGCGTAAGTTGTTTATGCTGAATGATTGGTGGGTATGTTACATTGTTCATGATTATTTAATCTTTCTTATTTAATATGAAAGTTTCTTTCTTAAATGTATTTCGTCTCCCTATTATAATTTTGGTTAGATTACAGGTATCCACAGCCATTCCAACACCACAGTAATATTTCAGGTGCACCTCCATAATTCCACACCGGTGGGTGGTTGGCCCTTGCCGACCTCGACCATGAACAAAGTTAGATAGTCGATTGAGTTATCTCGGTAAAATTAAGCCTATAAGAGCATTTTATTTGTGCCCACCACGTCACAGTCATTGTGTGTCTTTTGATAGCTATAGTTTATTTATTAAATGTCATTTCAGTGATGGCTCAGGAATGATTTACAGTTTTAATAACCACCAACCAGATTGAGAATATTATGGATATATGTAATCTCGTTCTATTTGATAGCTTTTTGAAACCAAAAATATACAGCCATGTTTACTAAATTATGATCAATCCATCGAGTACGAAATTCGAAGAATCTAGAATTGATTGCTATGTTATATAAATTATAAGTTAACAATTTAAGATAATATGTTCTCTTAGCTAGGCCAGGGGGTCCACGGAAACCACCCCAGTTGAAGATGGCGCCATTATCAGGGCGCCTCGAGAGCAACCCTTAACCAACGCCGATGCCATTCATGAAGACCTTGGATTAGAAGTGTAATAGATGACAGTACAACGCAGACTCCACGCTGCCGAGATTCATCACAGAACTCCAGCGACGAAGGAGCTCTTGACGGAGCGACATAAGGCGGGAAGGCTTGATTTTGCCCAACGTCATGCTGATAAGGATTTGGACTTTTGGGGCAGGGTCATCTTTACTAACGAGAAGTGCTTCTCGTCCACATCTCATGGGAAGCTGCATTGTTGGCGAACAAATAGAACTCTGTAAATAAGGAAAATCCTTACTTGCATCAGTTATCAATTGCATTCTTCTTTATATTAATTATTAATCTTCAGATTTTGTTCCACGGAAGTGGACTGTCAAAATATACAAAGGGAGTTAACATAAATAAGAGTGCTATTTCTGAGATAAATATTAGATAAGGGACAGTGGCATCATTTGCTCTTTTTCCTCAACTATATATATTAAATAAATAATTCCACAATAGAATTCTTTCAGTGTTGTTCATCACTGAGAATTTAAATTCTCCAAAAAGTATATATATATTATATATATATATATATATGTATATATATATATATATATATATATATATATATATATATATATATATATATATATGATTTATATTATACACCCCCATTTTTTCTCTCTCATTCAGATATGAACCCCGTAACATCGTTGAGGTGGTTTCGATCTGGCCATGTCCACCTGCAACCTATGGGGCTGGTGTGTCCATGGTATGGGTGGGGATGTGTTTCCGTATCGAAGGACGATTTACAGCAGCTAAGTATGTTGAGCTGCTGCAAACCTCCTTCTTGCCCCGCCAGTTCGGGCCGTTCGTTACGAGAAAGGAATTTTCCCTTACGCCACCAAAGAGGCGCCCATCCTGTTCACACTGCTCACGTTGTTCAAGAGTGGTTTGCCAGACAGGATAACCTGCTTCTTCTTGATGGCAGAGCAAAGGAGCAGATATGAATGTGATTGAACACGTGTTGGCCCAGATGGTGAAACATGGAAATGGAACATGAGAGAACAACACAGCAAACTCATGGCTCACATCAACTCTCAGTGAAAATTTGTAGACGGAGACCGCAGCAAATTTTCAACGTTGTTTCATTCGTGCCCGACAGATTGAGGGAAGTGACAGAGAGGTGGATGGTCAAGGTATTCGATTGTATAATATAAATGATTATATTTTTGTAATAGGAACCTAAAATGTTCTCATTTTGTTCTCACTAGTTATTTGATTATATGTTTTAATAAACATAATTCACAACAAGTTTTATTATAACCATGATATTCTTGATATAATATTCGAAGTATCTGTAAAAAAAAATGGCATAATGCCTCTATACAATATTGAGAGTATTGCAGTAAACTTTCCTACTTACTCAGGCCCCACAATTTTTTTTATGTCTTCCTAATCACCGTTTCTTGTTAACAGCATTGAATTATAGAACTTTTTTTTTTCTTTTTATTCAAATCTTATTACAATTATCAATTAATTATTTACAAATTTTCATAATTATATCAATAATATTACCTATTAAGTACATCAATTATATGAATTCAAATATTATTCACATACTTACTTGTGAAATGTTTTCCATGTTCATATGCCATTTGATAATATCCATTTTGTGAACTTTATTTTACATTTTAAATATTGAAATTATTTGACTTTGTAACACCTCTTCTCTGCTGTACCACAAACAATTTTACATGACTCAATAAATAAGTATACTTAATGTATTGTTCTTCTTCTTTTCTTTATAATCGAAATCCAACATCAATACTTTTATTGGATACTGAACTTTTATATCACATACTTCTTCAATGAAATTCTGGAACCACTTCCAAATATTTTTTACATATTTACAAAAAATAGACAATATGCAGATGATTTTCATTTTCCATACATTTATTGCAAAAATTATTATCAGCAATATTCAATATCTTCAGTCTTTCCTTAGTAGCCAAAGATTCATACTAAAATCTATACATAATACTTCTTTGATAGGAGTCAACGAATTTGCATACAAGGTTACTCCATGTATTACCCCCAATTATGCAACGGTATCTCTCAATTACAATGGGCTTATGGGTTGGCATCAAATACTGATAAAATATTCTTACTTTTGACGTATGGAAAATTAGGCATTCTTAATAATTTCCTTACATTACCAATAATGATATTATAAAAAAGGAGTAGCAACATAAGACATATTAAGGCAATCTTCTACACCCACAACAAAATTTATTCTAATACATGTGTAATATAAGGCTAATTCTCGTCCATAACTATCAGATAACATAATATTCAAGAATGTACTTGTTAAATAGCTGCTGCTTTATAAAAACACATTAATAACCCCAATACCACCTTCTGTTTTTGGCACATACAAGGAATCCCTTTTAATTGGTTGGTAAGTTCCACACCACAAGTACCGGAAAACAGAATTGTTCTATAAGAATTTTGCTTTCTCTTTCCCTAATGGAAATACATGACACATGTACCAGACTTTACTTAAAATAAGGGCATTTACAATAATAGACTTTTGATATAAAGACAAGTATCGAGTCGAAAGCATATTTATTTTTACCTTAACTTTATTGATTAAAAGCATCCCAGTCTCTATCTACCATTTCCTTATAATCATTGTTTATCAATATGCCTAATACCATACACTTATTTTTCTGTTGTATCCAATCAAGTGGCCATACATTTTTTGTCCTTCCAATTACCTAAACCCATGACACAAGTCTTATCTCTATTTAGTTCTGCACCAGTAGCTAGCTCAAATTGCTTTATAATGCTAAAAACTACTTTAATACTTCTTTCTTTACTAACAAAAAATGAGTCTGTCATCAGCAAAACCTATAACAGAACACTGGAACCCATTAGGGAGGTTCACTGGCACAATTTCATTGCTTTGTTTAATTGTTCTGTATAGAGATTCTTGAAACATTATATATGCTATCATTGACATAGGACATCCTTGCCTTATGGATCTTTCAACAAGAAAAAAGCCGCTAACAATCCCATTTACACAAACTGCACTTAAGCATCCAGTATATAACATTCTATTTTCATGATAAACATCACTAAAACCCATCCGTGAGAGTGTTTTTTTAAACATGAAACTGAAATTAACTTTATCGAACGCCTTACTCCAATCCAGGTTAATTAGAGCACAATCCAAATTATTTTCATTTGCACAATAAGTTACATCCCTAATTAGAGTATTACATTTCACTATTGATCTTCCCTTAACCGAACAAAATTGTTCTCGTGATATAACTTCATGAAGGACACTTTTTAATCTATTAGCCAAAATTTTGGCAATGCATTTGTAATCCGTATTCAGTAAAGAAATAGGTCTCGCAAACTTAATCATTTCAGAGAACTCCGACTTAATTACATTCCATGTCTTTAAATAGAATTCCAGAGGAAGACCATCTTCACCGGGAGTTCCGCCTTTATTCATCATCTTTAACGTATTTAATACCTCATCGACAGATACCTTTCTACATAACATTTCATTGTCCTCATCAGTTATTGTGCTCCCTATACCAATTAAGGAAAACTATCTTGTAGCTGTTCATCAGTATTTTATCTTTGTGAACAGTTTTTCATAGTGATCCTTTACATGACAGACTATCGCCGCTGTGTTGTCGTGCGTCACACCGCTTTCTAACCTTAGTTGCCTAATACTATTTCGCTTCCCTCTGAGTTTCTCTTTACCTAATAAATTTGCAGATAATCTCTCTCCTTTTATTCTCTCTTCTGTCCTTATCCTAACCTTATACCTTCACATATTTCATCTTTTATTGATTTCATTCTATCTTTTATAGCCTTCATCTCTTCAAATTTATTGTAACCTACAGAGGCTTTACTTGATAAGTATTCAAGATAATTTTGCAAAAATTTTAGAGTGCCATACTTCTCTTGTATAGCTTGTTTAGACAGTCTTATGAAAAACTCTTTTAATTTTGGTTTCACAAATGTATCCCACCATTCCATAATGTTGGAGTATTTAATTCTTTCCCTTTTTAAAAAGTGCCATAATCTTTTAAATTTCTCCATGAAGTCGTCCCTCTCCAATAATGAAACATTTAACTTCCATATTCCTCTACCTATTTTTTTTACAACAATTATTAAGCAGAAATTCAGTTAATATCATATTTATGGTCTGTTAAAGATAATAGAATATTTTTACAATTCTTAATATTACTATACAAATCAGTCACATACACTCGGTCAATTCTTGAAGCATAATTACCTAGAATGTACGTATATTCGGGAATATTGTTCATTGAAAACCAAGCGTCTTTCAATCCCAAATGCTGTACTAAAGATTTAAGACCTTTTGATACATACCTCTCATTACCTGTACTAACATCTCTACCCGAAAGTACGCAATTGAAGTCACCAGCAAAAATCAAATTTGATATGTTGTTCCTTAAATAATACAAAATATCCACAGAGAACAATCTCTCTCTCTCTTTTTACTTGAGCCTAATGGTGCGTATACATTCAATAAGGAGAGGTTTATATCATTATACTGTATCCTTGTGAATATGTTTCCAGTGTCATCCTTTTCACTGTTAATTACTGAAATATTTGACTTTTTATTTAACAGAAAACACGTACCACCTTTAAAGCTAGTAGGCATATTCATTACAACCTCAAAGTAGTCCTCTAAATAGTTTATCCTATTCACATCTCTAATATTATGTTCTTGAAGAAATAATACATCAATTTTATATTGATCAACTAACATCTTTACTTTCAACTGCTTATTAAGCTCATTTAAACCACAAATATTTAATGAAGCAGTGACTAAAGCCATTTTTAAGGAAATATTAAAGTAAATACATACTAATTATTTACCTATTTTAGCCAGTTTAGAACATTTATTTTTACCATTACTATTATCATCATCCTCATGTTTGTGTTTACCAGAGTTCTGATCACTAATTAGACCATGATCTAATACATTATCAACAAACATATCCTGGCTTTCATTTAAGGGGTTTTGACAGCTCAGAAAAAAACGGAACACATTATCCTATTCGCTATTATTCAATACTTTTAAGTTTTTCTGTCCATTGTCCTTTTAATGGTAATTTTTACAACCTGAACTGTCCGTTAACAGTTGCTTGCCATTTTTGTCGTACTGGTATTTGACTTTTATCTCCGTTCCTACTCTATTACCCTTTTCTTTAGTTGTATTGTTGCCTCTCTTTCCACTCCCTATTAAGGTTTCCTCGGGAATATTCCTCATAGACTCAACATCCATACCATTTTCACCTTCACCCTTTCCTTCTTTATGAAGATTTTCCGTTGACATTTGCTCGCCTTCTTCACTGTTGACTATTTCTTCGGTTACGATTAGCATGTTGTCTTCGTATTCCACCTTTCTTCCGTTTATCATTTCGGTATTATTACAGTTTCAACCATTATGGGAAATCTATTATATTGATATTTTTCCCGAGTAAAGCACGTGATAACAAAACACTTCTTCTCAATACATTATTGTCGCTCATGCATACTTACAGAGAAAAAAAAATATTAAGTTTTTACCTCGAATTTTTCCTAAGTCGGGAGAGGTGTTTCCTCTACGGTAATGTTTACTTTTAATGAGCCCTCTAACTTACTTTCTTACGCAAACAAAAAGCAGTTCCAGTTACTCATTATTGGCTGAGAGGTGTGACATCGTTATGACGTCATGGGTTTCATAACCAATTACGAACGACTTTAGTCGAAAAACTAAGTTTCACTAGCATTTCAGCGGAGTAAAAAAGTTACCTGTCTAGTGTCCCACTGGTATCCTTGTTTGACTGAATACTCGAATAATGAAGCAAAAAACGGCATTTTGTCTTCCTGTACCTATGGCAGAGGCAGTGGCTGGCCCTTCTGGCATTAATTTTGACAGACCTTCGATTTCCTACCGATTGTTTGCAGTGCAATGTGGTCGTCGGGTACCTGGCCACTTCCCTACTTTAAGTTGCATGTCAGGGAACCTTGCAACGGCTTCACGTTTTCCTCAAAGCAGCAGCACATCTTTATCAACCAACAGTTTAAGGTAAGCTTCATTAATTTATAGAGTATATTATAATGGTGGTAGTATAACGATGTATACAATCAGTACCATCACTTTGGATTTGGTTTGATGGATGTTAGGTAGTGGCCTTAAGGGGGGGTGGAGCCCCCCCCCCCCCCCCCCCCCCCCCGCTAGGCCTAGGTAGGGGAACAGGGCCCTAGGTAAGGTTAGGTGGTTGTATTAGGTTCGGTAGTGCCCCGAAAATCACTGTGGCCTTAAGGGGGTCGCGGGGGGGCGGAGCCCCCCCGCTAGGCCTAGGTAGGGGTACAGGGCCCTAGGTAAGGTTAGGTGGTTGTATTAGGTTCGGTAGTAGGAAGGCCCCGAAAATCCCTTTTCTCCTCCCTCCCCACCCCCCACCCAAAAACCCCGCTTCCCACTGGGATCCCCCATAATTGAAGTAGTAGGTTTATGCTTAGATTTTGTGTGTAAGAGTAACTCTTAGTTTCTTTTTTATTCATTTCCTCGTTTCTATGCGATGTGCAACACCAATCTGGTCGTTTTTTTTGCCGTTTTTCGTCGTTAAATACTTGAAAAACGGGTGCGGCCTTTTCCTGAATTTACCTTTTTTCCTGGAAAAACTCGTTTTTTTAACTCCAATTACATATAGTAAAATCTCTAATCGGATGGTTTGCAGTCCAAAATAAATGTTAAATCCGTTGGAACTATATTATTTCTGATGCAACAAATATATTTTATTCCAGTTTTCCCATAATGGTTGAAACTGTAATTTTACCATAATTTCCCTTCATTGTGCACATCTTCTCCTTCTGTTTCTACTTGCACAATTTCGTCAGGAGATAACTGCAAAGGAGCATATATCTCGTCGCCACTGTCTTCACTCATTCGATAATCTTCATTCCCCTCCTCTAATCCTTCTTCCTTATTTATTTTTTTCCTTCTTGGTTTTCCTGAGTATTTCCTCTTGGACCTTTGTCAGCTGCACTATTTGTGTATACATCGGTTTCATCTTCACTAATATCAATTCCTCTTTGGCCATCATTTACCTCTTGTCCCTCAATGTTATTTCGTTCTCTTGTTTGTTCTCTGTTATCACCATTATCCTTCTCTGATTTATTATCATTTCTTTGCCTGCTTATGTCAGGAAAGTCTTTTTCATTCCACATACTAGTTCCTTCCACGATATCGATGTTACAATCTTTCACTAGATGGCCTTCTTGTCCGCATCTGTAACAGGTTCTTTTCTGCCCATTATATAATATGCTTAAGTTAAAACCAGATATACTTATCGATGAAGGGATTTTGTCTCTATCTTCAATCTTTATTGTCCGTATCCCATTCAGCAGGCCTTTCAGGGGTCCCATACTGAATCTGTTGCTTCTTATTGAATCCACTTTTCCATACCTGCTCATAATGTTTATTATCAATTCATCAGACAATTCAAAGGGTGCATTCCTTATCGATACATATGTATACGAGGTACTTATATTCACAACTTTCACACTATCTACCTCACTTATCTTGATCTGCTTATCCTCAAATTGTCTTGCTATTTCCAAGAATTTGTTCTCTGAGCTGAACTTAACTACTACTTTATTCCTGCTCACATTCTGTACACCCAAGATGTCAGCAATATCAAGTTTCAATTCTCTGAATAACACAATACATACATTTTCGATGGACATATAACCTCCCAGGAATTGTAAACCAATGGAGTCCTTTCACCTTAAAAAGCTAGGAAACGAATCCATGTTGTTTTAGTACTGTATCTCATAAAACAACAAAGAGAACGGGTAAACTTTATCATAAAAAACGGACCTTCCCCAAGGCAAACGCCTTGGGGTATAAACAAACGTTTCCAAGTACCCCGTCTATTTGTCTCTATTTGGCACTATTCCTGTACTTATAAACGTTTCCACATAAGTCTGTGTACTCACATCACTTCACGATTGCTCCATGCATTGTTATCAGTGCTTGAGTACATTACATCCAAAAAATAAAGGCTAAAGTACAGAGCGAATTTTAACACGGGATCCTGTGACGATGCCTTCTTCTTCTTCACCAACATCGTTGAGGTGGTTCGATCTGGCCATGTCACCTGCAACATATGGGGCTGGGTGTGTCTCCATGGTATGGGTGATGTGTTCCGTATCGAAGGACGATTTACAGCAGCTAAGTATGTTGAGCTGCTGCAAACCTCCTTCTTGCCTTCGTTACGAGAAAGGAATTTTCCCTTACCACCAGAGCCCATCCTGTTCACACTGCTCACGTTGTTCAAGAGTGGTTTGCCAGACAGGATAACCTGCTTCTTCTTGAATGGCAGAGCAAAGGAGCAGATATGAATGTGATTGAACACGTGTTGGCCCAGAGGGTGAACACATGGAAAATGGAACATGAGAGAACAACACAGCAACTCATGGCTCACATCAACTCTCAGTGGAAAATTTGTAGACGGAGACCGCAGCAAATTTTCAACGTTGTTCATTCGATGCCCGACAGATTGAGGGAAGTGACAGAGAGAGGTGGATGGTCAAGGTATTCGATTGTATAAATAAATGTTATATTTTTTTGTAATAGGACCTAAAATGTTCTCATTTTGTTCTCGCTAGTTATTTGATTATATGTTTTAATAAACATAATTCACAACAGGTTTTATTATAACCATGATATTCTTGATATAATATTCGAAGTATCTGTAAAAAAAAATGGCATAATGCCTCTATACAATATTGAGAGTATTGCAGTAAACTTTCCTACTTACTCAGGCCCCACAATTTTTTTTTTATGTCTCCCTAATCACCGTTTCTTGTTAACAGCATTGAATTATAAAACTGAATGACTCGCTGAGCACTGTTATCATACAGTGATGTCGGTAACAGTATTGGTGTGGCCGATACAGATAAGACACTTCGCCACTTATTTTCGCTTATTAGCTTCTTGAAGTCTATTAAAATAGTTTCCATTATTTGAAATGTAATGCTTTATATCCTACTGATATTTTCAATGTATCTTTGGTGTAAAACTTAAGTTATATGAACAAGAGTAAAAATGTGGCATATTTTTTTACCGTCGTTGACGTTTCTGAGTATAGGGGTCATATGCTCTGTGGGACATTTTAAAAGGTAACTGTCAATCCTTATGTCAGCCACTATAATGAAAGCCCAAATGACTTCACCTATCACCTGAGGTCAACAAAATATATAGTCTATAATATATCAGTGCATACATAATTTTAGAAAAAAAACTACAGTTAACCCTAAAAGGTCAACCACGTCATATGACGTGTTGCAGAAGTCGTCCCACACACACGTTGTTTACGTCATGTGACGTTCTAAGTTTTTAATTTTGTGCGCCTTCATAGCTTATTGTATCGATATTGGTTCTGTACTACTTAGTCCCTTATTAGAGGTCTTGCTGGCCGTTTGCACTGCTCGTCTTCCATTTGTATGAACTGCGCGGGGGAGGGGAGGTAAGGATGGCCTAGGAGGTTGTCAGATACGTCAAACCAGCTAATCCTGTGTGGCAAAGGATTGGTGGTGATAATTTTTTGCCGCACACCTTCGATTTTGATGATAGTATATCATGAATAAAGTTTTTTTTTTTTATTCTATTTTTAATAATTCTATAATGGAACTGACTGTAGAAAGATCCAATCGTTAATTTCATGTTATGAAATGGGGTAATATATCAAGCGAACACTCAAGGGAACAAGAGTTTATGACATTACAGTATCAGAGATAAGAAATTTCTTTGCTTTGGTTATGTTTATGGGTATTGTCAGGAAGGGCAATCTTCGATATTATTGGGTCACTGATCCTCTCCTGAATACACTAATGACATTTCAGAACTGCATACTGAGCGCAGGGGTTTTTCTTATCACTAAGTTAGCTAGTATAGCTGAGAGAGAGATATATCAGATATATAAGTTAGCTAGTATAAGAGAGAGAGAGAGGAAACGCACTTCAACCAATGCTGTAAACTTGGCTTACGTGATAAGGTTGAACTATTCTGTTATGATGTTCGTGATTTTCGGCAATACCAATATAACTTTAAAATGTTGATCAATTTTAAGTATTGTGTAATGAATATGACCGATATATAATAATAGACACGGTTGTAAGATAACGTCTTGGCTGAAAGTTAAATGGAACCTTAATAAACAAACTTATATTACAAGTGAGACAACAATCTTCATTACAACGATATAAACTGGTCAGATTTTTTTTACTCCGTGTGTGTGTGTGTGTGTGTGTGTCTTTCTCCAACCATTCCTAATAACTCCGTCCACCAAACGAACTCCAGAACTTATTGGTGGAACTCTTGTTAGCAGAGAAGGGGTACTCCCCCCCATCTCCCTCAGTAAACACTGTTACCATGTAATTTTTCGAAGTCTCGCAAGACGGTGTACCAGGGAAATCTGTGTCCAACTGTACTTACCGCAGTTATTAATATCTTTTACGAGTCGTTAGTCCTAGTTAAAGGATTTTATTTTTTTCATTATTTTCAATTTAAGGACATAATTTCATATTAAACGTCTGTTCTTTAACGAATCTTTTTGCGCAAATATTTTTTTATTCCTGGCAACGATACAGTTTTCAATGAGAACTGAGTTAAAGGTTTTTGTACATCTCCCAAGTTTCATGGACTGGAATTCCGAAGCGGTGTCGTTGTACAAGTACCAAAAGCATATAAACTTTTCCGTTTCATGTTTTTATCATCTTTAGGACTTTTCCCATTTTTTTTATGTGCAACCTAGTTCGTCCTTGTTACAAATATCCATTTGATTGCTCTTTTCATTTCAGTTAATTCAGAAAAGTTATTTTCTGTAGTAACTTCTATGGAGCTCCACCTTGCGTCTTATATGACCCAGACTTCCAGTCAACCTTAAATGATTTTTTTCCTCTTTAATTAAATATAAAAACTTCTCCCTTAATTTATTTTTTGCCTTTAAGTATGGTACTGATAAATTTTATTTAAGGTGCAAATGCATAGAAATTTAAATACAATCGCATGTTTAAGCATATCCAAAAATAGAGTCTATAGGGACTTTAGTAAAAGAGAACATACATCAAAACTACGAATCTATCAGTAGGGCAAAGAATCTGCTTTAATACAACTTACTTTTCATTGTAATTTCCAATGTTAGTCGTGGCCTTTTTCATTAGACCCTTGAATCTGTAACATGTTTAAGAATGACCTCAAAGATATAATTACTGACTTAAATAAAAATCAGTTGCCTTAGAGTTATTAATTTTTGTTGTAATGTATTTCTGTCATGTATTGTGAATATGGTTTTGTTTACCAAGTTCTGAATAGCTGTCACCTATAATCCTTTAATTGTCTGGAAATTGTATCTGAGATGATTGTCTTAAACCTTTAATTGCACCCATTGTTTATGCTTGTTTGGGAAGGTTTCTTATCTTCCAGGTGTGTCGGATTCTAGGTACTAATCTCTTTATAATCCCTATCTGTCAGTTATACGAATCTTCTTGTATTGTCTTTTCTCGTATTTATGTCAGTATCTGCTCAGTAAAGGACTTTTAAAGTCGAAAGATCTTGCAGACCTCCTTCGTTTATTTTCCCTTCATGGCATTTATCTTTATTTATGGATTTATCACGTTCCTAACTTTCGTGATTCAGTTATATATATATATATATATATATATATATATATATATATATATATATATATATATATATATATATATATATATGTGTGTGTGTGTGTGTGTGTGTGTGTATGTGTTGTGACGGAGGCGCCAAAAATACCTGCTTACCTCACAACAGCCAAACACCTGAACCTTCACCCCTGGCTCTAATTCACTTCACGAAAAATGAAGGAAAACAGCTGAAACTACCACTCTAATTTTCTACCATAACCTAAAATCCTATCACTGTTATAAATTTTTCAAAAACAAAAAACCAAAAAAAATATTTTCAAATTCAAAATTTATAAGTGAAATTCACAATCTCAGGGAAATTTACTGTTACTTGAAAAAACACAAAGTATAATTAGTTCTTGAACTAATTATTATACACAATTTAATCAAAATTAATTTATCAAGAAAAGTAATTAATTGAAAAATTAAATTACTCAATCAAAATTAAAATTGCTGAGCAATAATTAATATATGAAAAGGAATCTAAAGTATAAGTAAATTAATTACAGGTTGAATTAATTAAATCAAGCATGCAAAGTTAAACATCTAAGTTAATCGAACAAAATGTGAATGTAAATTTTGTAAACAAAAATCCAAAAACACTAAGAAATCATTAATCACACAACATAAATTAAACACTTCAATAGAATTAAATACAGACCAGAAAAATTTTGCAATGTGTGAAAATTATAATAATTTTACCTAACTACCATAAAAAATTTTGAGTGCACTTAAAACCTCTAATAACACATTACCTGGTACCAGTTTTAACTTTTTTGCTTCCTAATTCACTATACTCTTTCACAGGCGCTGTTACAAAAACATGTTTACATTGTCTGCTCAGATTCCAATAATAACCACTATACTATTAAGAACTTAAACATATCTAAAAGTTACGAGTGACCATTAAAGACTAAATCTTTACATTAATGTAAAAATCAAAATTTCCCTCTGTAGGGAAGAGAGAGAGAGAACAGAAGAGCTTCTGTATCTCTTTAAGCTTGGTTATAAGTCCAAGAATGAAACTTTCCTCTGTGTGAACTAACTGGTCGGTGAAATTCTATCCCCAAAATGGCTGAATGACTATAAAACATTTTGGGCCCTAGACACTGCTATTAATCTTGATAATTCTTTCAAAACGAGAAAGTGGGATTACAACTATAAATAAACTTTAATATTATAAGGTTTTAGAACATGGAAGATATGATTATTCAAATACGGCTGCAAGCCCAGTGTCTCGTCACTTCCATGACAATGACGCCACAGCAGTTATAAACGGGATGTTATTCTTACTATGTAATTAAACTACTTACAAAACAATAAATTCTCTTTTGACAAATCGAGAGAGATAAGCGTTAATTTATCACTAATATTAATCATTCTCACAAAAAAAGAATCTCTGATTACTAAAATGAAATGAAAGATATCGCGGGTAAAATGTTTCTAGAACATCGTTACGCAACATTGTGCAATCATGGGTAATCACCAGGTGAGTTTCTGGGAAAAATGTATGGTTAAGACTAAAGTCATGTGCTTCGTATGATTGGCTGTTTACAAAACAGAAATTGAAATCACGCGCCTTCAGGTGATGAATTATATGTCCGCTTTCGCAAATGAACATAATTCTTTTTCCCTTTTTTCTTTCTTAGCCTTAAATTATGCTCTTGTGAATTCTGAATATCCATTATTTAAACATTAACTAGAAGCGAACTTTGATATAGAATCTGAACATACTGTTCAGACAACTCTACAACATTACATACAGTTACTGAGGCTAGGGTATGCATTTCAAAATCAACAACAGAAGAATATTATATATATATATATATATATATATATATATATATATATATATATATATATAGATATATATATATATATATATATATATATAAGTCATATCACATTTCCGTGATTCATATACATATATTGAGCTACAATATCCTTTAATATCTAATTCGCTCTACCTCGGAATTAATTTATATTTTCATATATGCTTAACGAAGGGGAATTTTTTCTCGATAATAGACTTGCCTGGACCGGGGCGCGAACCCACGGAGCCTTTCAAATCCAGGAACGTCAGTGAAGCTTTTACCCACTACACCACCGCAAGAGGCTTGCGGTGGTGTAGTAGGTAAAAGCTTCACTGACGTTCCTGGATTTGAAAGGCTCAGTCTATTATCGAGAAAAAATTCTCCT
>NC_061088.1:47918143-47920643 GCF_015104395.2 Macrobrachium nipponense | reverse complement strand
TTTTGGAAAAGTCATTTTGAAAAATGTTCAATTACATATAATGATAATGTCAGTAGAGAAAGTATAGAGCAGTTGAAAATACTGACCCTCGAATGTTTCAGATGGTGAGGGAAAACGTAACAGTTCCGTTACCAGTAAATATAGACGCACTTGGTTATCTCATTAAAAAAATAAAAAAATAAATAAAGCTTGGCGAAAACCCAAAAGAATTGAGTGCAAGAAAAGCTCAAGTTTTATTTATCACTTCAGGAGGGAAAAATATGGCAATCTTGTATGATGGTGCTAAAGATACTGCAGCTTTAGAAAAGAAGAGCAATCATTTCTTGGGCTTCATGTTACAAACCGCATCTGGCAAAACGACCGAGGAAGAAAAATAAACTGTGATGGATTTTATCGGTCCTTCTAAATCACTTCCAACTAAAATTAAATTCCACCGTCCACCCCACCCCCACCCCAAACTTCTCTCTCTCTCTCTCTCTCTCTCTCTCTCTCTCTCTCTCTCTCTCTCTCTCCTTTGATCCCCGACAAGGAAAATTCATTTCCTTTAAGATCTATTATGTGTCTGTTGACTAAAACAATGAATTATGCACCTGTGTGTTAGTCGACTGATGTTGCTTTGAGCCTGGAAACAAAGTTATAAGTAGAGAAAAATAACAGTGACAAGTAAGCGCTCCGTAAAAAATTATGCCAATTCATCATAGAATATTAATAATAATAAAATGCAAGGGTTTGACCAAATCCTTCTAGTGGTATTTATTAGATGTAGTCTCTCTCTCTCTCTCTCTCTCTCTCTCTCTCTCTCTCTCTCTCAACACCTAGAAGCCACCCGCTACTAGTTGCCTTGCCACAACGCACGTAACTCACAGCGAATTTCAACAGTAACACAAAGGAAACAGACCATAATGGTTCCTCTTTAGCTCAGAATTGAACCCTTAACCTCCTTATTAAGTGTTGCACTGCATAACCCTGAAGAGAGAGAGAGAGAAAGAGGTGTTCTTCAAGGAAAGAATTATGTATATAACTGGTACAATGTTAAGTACTGCATTTTTTATTCGTGTTTCAATTAAATTGGTTTCCTCCCTCCTTTCCGAGAGATATTATTAATGTGATTCGTACTTCATTCACATTTACGTTTTTACGTTATTTGTTCTTCCCCAAAGAACTTCAGTTTATTCTTTTATGACCAAATATTTGAGGTAGTCAAGTTAGTCCGTCCAGGATAACCAAATAAAAACTTTGTCTCTCATTTTTGTTACCAGTAACTTGTGACGATTTTCTCTTCTCTTCCCCAGATTCCTAATTACTTTCTTCCTTTGAATCACGTCTTTCTTGTTTCCTCTTGTCGCCTGAACCAGACTTCAATTCATACCCACTTCTCAGTTGTCCATGATTAAGAAGCAATTTGACCACTTTATCGAATTGACTTGTTTTCTCTTAATACTGTAAAAACTGTTTAGTACAGTGGAGAATCTTTAATTTTACCACGGCTGAATGAAAAAAGTTTAAAAATAACTTTATAAAAATGTTTCTTGATCTTTTTTTCCTCCCCTTATGTTCTCGGGTATCAATGCCACCAATGATTTTCCCAAACTAGATTCCCAAAGACTTCTGATGTGTTGAATTGATTGATTTTTGACATCTAAGTTAAATAAATACCCGATACATAATTAATATATGAATGCAGATGAGTAATTTTCATTATTATCTTTACCATGATCCAAAAAATAAACATTTAAGGGTTTTGTACAGCAAAAATAAGAGAGAGAGAGAGAGAGAGAGAGAGAGAGAGAGAGAGAGAGAGAGAGAGAGCTCTATTTCTTAACAACAAGCATTAATCTGCCTGTATAAGCTAGCGCTGTCGACCTAATAGAACTTGGCCGACCGAAATAACGGTACCCTAATATTATAATGTAATAGATGAAATGAAAGCATTTGAAAGCTTCCATGCAGTGGGTGATGTACAGCTATGCTCAGAACTGATGCTACATGATTGCATAGGATTTCGTTCACAATTCACTAACTGCCAACCTAATATGCTCCATATTAGGCCATAATATGTTCCAAAACTGTAAGAAAATGTCATGTGTAGCCAAATTTCAGAAAAAAAAAACTACTTACAAAACATATTCAAAACTTTTGTGACTCATCGTCGATTAATTTGACCAAAATGAAGTCGTCACCAAACCTCAGTCGAATTGTTGAATAAAAAACAAACAAAAATTCTGTAACTTTATTATTGCTTCCAAAGCCACTATAAATTTTGAAATGGTCCTATTTGATTGTTTTTACGCCTCGACGCTGAAAAAATGTAAAATTAGAAAATATGAAAGTAGAATGCGCCCACCGATATCAACGTGAGTGGAACGCGTCTGTTGCAGCCATTAGAGTGGCGGTGCAAACAAGTGCCACCTGGTGTAACATGTGTAGGTCTGCAATGAGTAGCGATAATGAAATTATCTTGAAAACATTTAATTTATATTTGTTAGAGGAATATTTGGAT
>NC_061088.1:47908143-47910643 GCF_015104395.2 Macrobrachium nipponense | reverse complement strand
ATTATGATGAAATGTACTTAGAACCGAAAATTTTAAATATAAATTACGGAATTTAAATTTAAAGTTAAAAAAAAAAAGTTACTATAGAAGCTGGATCCTAAACCCGTAAAAGTAGATTTCCTCCAAATGCTAGAGTTGATTCTCTCTCTCTCTCTCTCTCTCTCTCTCTCTCTCTCTCTCTCACTGGCGCTTGCCTGTATGCACGATCTCTCTCGTTCTCCCAGTTGACATTAGCGTACAGACATGCAATATATTTCGTTGTAATTACGATACAAGTACGTTCATTCTCTCTCTCTCTCTCTCTCTCTCTCTCTCTCTCTCTCTCTCTCTCTCTCTCTCTCCAAAAGATATACTGATATAATGAGCATCTAACGCACGTATATATACAAGTAAAAACATAATGGTGCCTAATAAAGTAACATTGTGTTCTAAGGGGTCCACAATAATAAAAAATGTTGCGAGTTCGTGTATAATTATAAAACCCTTTACAAAAATCTTTCGAACCCTTTCCTAGGTTCATTTTCAGTCCAAAATCTGAAGATGAACCCAGGGAAGGGTTCGAAAGCTTTTTGTAAAGGGTTTTAAAATTATACACGAACTCACAACATTTTTTTTAATTTGTGGACCCCTTAGAAAATATATACTCTCGCGACAGAGAGTTTTTCCCAACTAAAGTGACATTTATATGCC
This sequence comes from Macrobrachium nipponense, assembly GCF_015104395.2. Classification (NCBI taxonomy): domain Eukaryota; kingdom Metazoa; phylum Arthropoda; class Malacostraca; order Decapoda; family Palaemonidae; genus Macrobrachium; species Macrobrachium nipponense. The sequence goes on along the minus strand of NC_061088.1, from coordinate 47,909,953 downwards.
AGTTACTACATACTCAATTATTTCGCTTTCTTTTTTTAAAGGAAGTTGCTGGCACGAGAAAGCAAATGGCTCCCTAAGCCCAGAACTACCAAAAATAAAGAAGGAAAGGAAGCAAGGTAAGAGAGGTCCGCCTTAATCTGCGAGCGAAGCGATTGACCCGATTCCTGAAAACAAATAATGAGAATGATAGCCTGAAACAGACACCAGTGGTACATAGTTATTATTACCATCATCATTCAGTAGATAAAATCTATTTATATGGAATACAAATACACTGAGTAATCTTGAATTTTCGAATAAAAGAGAGCATGTCAAAAAATGTGGTTGTAACATTGAATGTAATCAATTTAAAATCATTACAAGGGCCTCCTCCGAGCTAGCACTATCTATTTTGGAATCACTTACTATCAAACAGACAGTACTGTTGTTGAATGCCAGAACTCCTCCACTCCTCTCTCTCTCTACCTCCTATATAGGTTGGTAAGTACTAACCTATATAGAAGTGAGAAGGAGGGCGACTGGAATGTGGGTAAGAGGAAAGCAAAGAAGCCGGTCACGACAGGTAGCAAGAGAGGTGTGGAGGAGTTTTGGGCATTCAACAATGGTACTGTCTGTTTGATAGTTAATGATTCCAGAATAGATAGTACTAGCTCGAATGAGGCCCTTGTAATAATTTTAAATTGATTATATTCAATGTTACTACCAGATTTATTGGCATGCTCTCTTTTATTCGGAAATTCTGGATTACTGAATTTATTGCCCGTTCGATAGCTGACACTTCTGTGAGAGTCGGCGCGTACCTTGAGAAGTCTTTGGGTGCAGCCCACGTAAGTTTCTCAAAAACACCAAGGGCAATCGTATTTATATATCATCCTAGACGTAATAAGGTTTCTTAAACAGTCTTTAGTATTGAATAAAGATCCAATCTTCAGAGGATTCCTTGGAAATAGATTCATTTTAACTGCTCCATAATGTCTTGAAATAATCTGAGAAAGCATTTGGTTAAAAGTTTTATCATAAAAAAATGGAACTCTGTTGGCTGGAATTTTAAACTTTGGCATGAAGTGGCTGTTTAAAAATTTCCGCACATACTGAAAGACCAGGTTAGTTGGAAAAAAGTTGTTGGTGGAAAACCTGTGTAAAACTTGAATTTCCTTAAACACACGCCAATTCGAGGCATCTAATTTAAAGTTAAAAAAAACAGCTACTATAGAAGTTGGATCCTAAACCCCGTTAGAGTAGGTTTTCTCTAAATATTTCTGTTGAAACAATCTGATTCTCGTGAGAATGAAACATCTTACTAGGATAACTAATTATCCTGCTCAACTTCAATACTGAATTTTACATTCGGATGTCTACTGTTTGCGGAATCGAGGAAGGTTTCTACATTTTCAAGTTCCCAGTGAATATGAAAGAAGTTGACAAGCCTTATATACAAAAACAGAAAGAGGGACGGGCTTATAGTTTATTAATCTGGGCGGCATGTTCTTTAAGCAAAAGAGATAAGGAAAGAGGATCAGGGTATATTCATGCGTGGAAATGTAAATTTCTTGATGACGTGCCTTCGATAAAGATGGATTCCAACAGATTCCTTTCTTCGGTGATCTTTCACCCTGCAGATTATCGAGGAATTATCCCAGATAATAGCATGGCCTGTCTTAAACCAATGATCCGCAATGCCATTATCAGTTAATCCTCTTGAAATGGCATATTTGTGTTGAGAGCATCTTACCTTTAGTTACATAGAGGTCTGCCCAATACAAAAATCTTATTACATTTTCTACAAGGAATACTGTATACAATATTGTTT
>NC_061088.1:47883143-47905643 GCF_015104395.2 Macrobrachium nipponense | reverse complement strand
TTAATTTAACTTAATCGATTAATATATTCGCAATCACAAATGCTCGATTTTAATACGAAATTTCAGATGAAGTACGTACCCTTGTTTTAAGATGACCGTGATGATCCATGATCTTTATGGTGGCATAGTTTGCTGGAACATTACTACTTACGTAAGATGTTAATTTTTCTCGTAGATTAAGTGCGATTCGAGTTGCTGGTATTAAATTGCATTGGCGTAAATGATCAATCAGAACAAGGTTTATTTATTAGAATTCGGGCAAATTGAGCTTAACGAAATCTATGTTGCATGTATTCGAAAAATGTGCAGTCAAATGGAATGAATAATAAAGTAAAAGAAGTAAACATTGTGCAAAAACATTTTTCTTTAAGGAAAATTTATATTTTCCTTGCTCTCTCTCAGTAAAGTATTGTTTGGTAACATCACCTACGGGATTTAACAAAACATTTTTTTTGTACAAAGCTGTATTTTTACTCTTATTTTAATCTTACCTCCAAGTAAAATAAAGACATAATAATGAAAACTTTGACTGCTTTCGGCAAAGCAACTATTCCCTTACAAAGAAGAGCTCGTATCACTCGCGTCAACTTATGAAAAATCAGCAATCTTCCGATTGCGCAGCACGGGAACAATAGCAATTTCCCTCTAGGCTATTGCTGGACTTTCGAACTCATTTCCCTCTTTCATTTGTAAAGAAGTGTGGATTTGGAGTGATGAAAATGTTGGAATTTCCAGTAGTTAACGATAAAGAAGACAGGTTTGATGATGGATTGATGTAGAACAAAGACTCGGAATTTCAGGAATCTGTGGAATGCCTGGAACCACGGAAGAGCAGCAAAAACACCATTCTTCTCTATAGCGATATAACCAAACGGCTTCGTGTTCATACAGTTATCAGGGATGTCGACGTAATAATAAACGGAAGCAAATCAAAGACATAAAGATGTCATTCAGAATCTCTGATACTGAAACAAGTATGAGATCTATTGACAAAGAAAAATTCTGAGCGACATGATGAAATATGTATTTCATACATTGTCATATACTTTAACGTTATTATCCCGAGCTTCTGTGAAATATATCAGTACTGTAATATAGAATTGGAGAAAAATATTAAATGTCCGGCTATGTGCTCTTCATATATAAGGATTATTTATACTGAACACTTGGGACTTCCATCTCACCTTGCTCCTGGAGGCCTGAAAAAGTCAAGACCAAAACGCTCCCGGTCCTCTCTGTTTGTCTTCTCAAATTCCTACTTATTAACATTTATTTCTGTATTCCTTGACCTCTCCTTCTATTTCCAGGTTCTATAACATGTACCATCTATCTCAATTCTGCTTTCTGTTTGTCTGCATCAATCTATTTTTTAATCTAGGCCTAAGTATGCGCGTTTTACATACATTTTTTTCTCCACCGTTTTCCTGTCCGCCCTCAGATCTTAATTAAAAACTACAGAGGATGAGGCTGCAAATTGATATGTTGACATCAATCCTTCAATCATCAATCATACTAAATTGCAGGTTCTAGCCACAGTAATTTTAATTTCATTAAAGGTTAAAGTTAGACATGATCGTGCGCCTGGCAACGAGATAGGCTAGACCACCACCGTGGTTAAAGTTTCATGGCCCCCGGCTCATACAGCATTATAAAGAGCACCGGAAGATAGATGCCTTTTTAGAGGCCTTGATGATACGCTGTGCAGAAAACTCGACTTAGCCGAAGGAACTAAAGCTCATTTTTTCCCTTGTCCATTCTAATCACTGCCCGCCTGTCTGTGTGTCTGTCTGTCTGTATGTTCTATCGAATAGCCTGGAATGTACTGCAACATTGTTTATAGCAGTCGACGGCCATTACACAAAAGAATTATGCCCGCGATATATTATAAGACCTAACGAAAAAGCCGTATTTTTCCGAGCGGCAGAAGCCAAAGGGATAATCGAACCAATACAGACTCTCGCCCACGCTCGATTTAAAGGGGCACTGGAGAAATGGAAAGGCCTTTGGAGCTGATTGTGAGAAGGAGGGGGGAGCTTTGTGACAATGGGATTTAAAATTATCAATAGTATTATTCATCGACACTGAGAGATAATATCCATAAGGGACAAGGTTAAAATCCATTAACCTTCGAAACCAACTTTCACGGCACCTAGTGCCCCTGTTTAACAAAAAAAAAAATGGATCAAAGTTTCTTCGGTGCAATCGAGTTTGCTGTACAGGTGGCGGCCTGTCCTATAGCCCTGCCAGACGCACCATTATGGCTAACTATAACATAAATAAAAAAAAAAAAAAATACTGAGGCTAGAGGGCTTCAATTTGATATGTTCGATGATTGGGAGGTGGATGACCAACAGTTTGCCGCCCTCTAGCTTCAGAGGTCTTTAAGATCTGAGGGCGGAGAAGAAAAATTGCGGATGGACAGACAAAGCCGTCACAGTAGTTTTCTTTTACAGGAAACTAATATAAAAAGTTATAAGCATGCTGCTGAGTCAGTATATACTATATATAATATATATATGTATATATATATATATATATATATAGTAATATATATATATATATATATATATATATATATATATATATATATATATATATATATATTATAGTATATATATATATATATATATATATATATATATATATATATGATATAGTATATATTATATGTATATATATACATATATATATATATATATATATATATATATATATATATATATATATAATATATATATATATATATATATATATATATATAATACATATATATATATATATATATATATATAATATATATATATATATATATATATATATAGTATATATATAGTTATATTATTATTATGCCAATCAGGAGAACTCCGGCTCCTATGTAAATTAGTAAATAAGGCAGTGCCACTATGAAAAACCCCATAACAATGTAAATGCCTTTTACGAAGAATCCAACATTTAAAGGAGAAAAATTCTTGTTCCAAGTATCACTACTCATATAATAATAATTATCAGCAGCTCTTCATTCTTTCACCCTGGGACTAGGGATGAATGATTGCTACCCTGCTACACAACTTCTTGAGTTTTCCTAATTCTGCAATTGAAGGTTGCACTGTAATTCTCGATCAAAAATGCAATGAATGTAATTGGGATTTTGCGTAAGGCAGAGAATGTAACTTAACATTGCTACAAGCTTGCAATATAATTGAGCACTGCTAGTTACAAGTCAGAAATATTTCTTCACTTCACTTACTTTCTGAAGGAGATGCAAAGGGGAATTTGAGTTATATATATGGGAGCAGACAGTAATTATGGAAGGAAAAGATTTGTACGTCAGACAAATTTCGTAACCAAACAACCAAACCTACCTTGTGTTTTGACAAATCATAGTCTTGAGTAGCCGGGCGCGGGGAAATGAGGTTTAGGGGAGAAAAGTCTCGACCCCAAACAGAGATAAGGAGCTCTGTGTGAACGAGATGTCACCCCGGTGTGATCAGGACTAAGTCTACTTGGTGGATAATCTCAGGCTCGCTTCTCCATCTGCCTTCCCTCTTTGCACCCATTGTCTCTTGGTTTTGTCACATCTTGGCGCTGGCTTTCTTGGGGTGCTATGGTTGTCTGAAAATAAGATTTGTGCAACAGAACAAGCTATAGGAGAGGCGTAGGTTTTGGGGTGAGGGAGCCTTGATCAAACAAAGACAGATAATGAACATCTCAAAGGGCGCCTGGGTTTCAGATATCATTGATAAAATCTTCCTTCAGCCAACGCTTAAGAAGATTAAAGAAGAAATATTGGAAGGGGTGACTTAGAAAAACCTACTACCTGTGGATGGGTCTCTTGGTATAAATACCGCCTTTTCTGTAAATTTTCTCATTCATTACTTACCTGAAGAGAGAGCCAGATGTCTCTGAAATATAGTACTTACTTTCTATAATTTGGCTTTTTTATGGGCTCCTTCCATTATTATTATTGTTATTATTATTATGTATATATATATATATATATATATATATATATATATATATATATATATATATATATATATATATATATATATATATATATCACCATCATTATTACCACCAATTTAATAACCCCAAATTTTCTTGAATAAAATAAAACTAATCCAAATAGTAATCTTACTGCGTCCTGTAACACTCGAAAATATACATTAACCACTGAGATTGAAAACACCACAGACCATAATCTTCTAGTATTTATCCAACGATTTAAGGACAAATAAATGAAGTTGCTTAGGTGAAGTTTCCTTTTTCAGGAATATGACCTTCAAATTAGGCATATAGCAGGGAGGGACAATGTTATACCAGATGTTTTATCTAGGTTCCTTTTAGGATCTCTTTTATATATATATATATATATATATATATATATATATATATATATATATATATATATATATATATATATATATATATATATGAATAATCACCACATCGAACCGTGATTCATTTATATATCATTGAGCTACAAATTTCCTTTAATATCTAAATTCACTCTACCTCGGAATTGATATATTTTCATATATGTACCGAAGGGGAATTTTTTTAGTTGATAACAATTTTGCCCCCACATGGGATCGAACCACTGTCCAAGTGGACGGGAACGAAATCAGGACCCAGTGACGCTATCAAGTCAGCTAACAGAGACGCTATAAGTTTATATCGATTCTGACCTTACAAATCACCCTCGATCTCGGAAATTTGTAGCTCAATGATATATAAATGAATCACGGTTCGATGTGATGATTATTCATAACAAGGCTACGTGTGTCAAACGCTCAAATTGGCTAACATGGTAGACGGGGTTTCATATCGATTCTAATTACGAATACACCGAGATCGAGGGTGATTTGTAAGGTCAGAATCGATATAAACTTATAGCGTCTCTGTTAGCTGACTTGATAGCATCACTGGGTCCTGATTTCGTTCCCGTCCACTAGGACAGTGGTTCGATCCCATGTGGGGGCGAAATTGTTATCAACTAAAAAAATTCCCCTTCGGTACATATATGAAAATATATCAATTCCGAGGTAGAGTGAATTTAGATATTAAAGGAAATTTGTAGCTCAATGATATATATATATATATATATATATATATATATATATATATATATATATATATATATATATATATATATGCAGAAGAAGCCAGGTACTATGTCGTACCTCTAAGTAAATGGGGATACAATCCACAATGAAGTAAAATCCTTTTGTAGTTTAAAACTACAAGAGGATTTTACTTCATTGTGGATTGTATCCCCATATATTATATATATATATATATATAAATATATATATAAGAGAGCCTAAAAGGACCTAGATAAAACATCTGGTATAACATTGTCTCTCCCTGCTATATGCCTAATTCGAAGGTCATATTCCTGCAAAAGGATACTCCACCTAAGCAACTTCATATTTTTGTCCATAAACCGTTGGATAAATACTAGAAGATTATGGTCTGTGTAGACCAAAATAGGATGAAGTGATCAACTCAAATAAACTGAACAATTAGTAAGGGCTTTTATTAAACATAAGGCTTTTTTTTCAATAGTTGGGTATCTCATCTCTGCCGGTGATAACTTCCTCGGAAAGTAAGCGACGGGGTGAGCCATCCCTGCATTAGCCTCCTGGAAAAGAACCGCTCCAAGACCCACGTCACTTGCATCGATCACTAATCTGAAAGGGAGATCAAAATTTGGAGATTGTAGCAAAGGATAATTAGTTAAGACTGCTTTCAACTTTTCAAAGGCCTCCTGGCACTCCTTGGACCATACAAACCTTACTCCTTTCTTTAATAGATTTGTTAAAGAAGTTGCAATTTGAGAGTTCTTTATAAACAGCCGGTAATACCTGACCATTCCTAGGAACCTCCCAACCCCTCACCTATTCTTAGGAGCAACTCTGCCCAGACCTACCTCATGCCCATGATACAAAACCGTGGCCTGGGCAAAATCACTCTTCTTCAAGTTGACTACCAAACCAGCTTTCCTTCAAAGCCTTAAACAAAATTTCAAGTCTTACCAAATGAGACTCCCAATCATCACTATCGATCACTAAATCTTTCAATATACACGATGCAACCTTCCAAATCCTGGGTGATATGATTCATCAGTCTTTGGAAGGTGGCAGCCGCATTCTTCATTCCAAAGGGCATAACTTTGCGTTCATATAAACTGTCACCTTCAACGAAAGCAGAGATTTTCCTTGCATGAGGGGAAAGACCAACTTGCCAATACCCTTTCAGTAAATCTAGCTTTGTAATACACTTGGCAAACCCAATTCGATATATACAATCTTCCACCCTTGGTAAGGAAAAAGAATTTGTCTTGGTCATCTCATTAAGTTTCTTGTAATCAAAGCAAAGTCGGTGTTGGTCTCACTCCTTCTTAACCAACAGGGCTGGGGAACTCCAAGGACTACAACTTGGTTTGATTAATTCATGGTCTAAGATATAACGGACCTTTTCCTGAACAATCTTTCTCTTGACAGGGTTAAGCCTATATGGGCACTGTTTAACGGGCTTAGCATCCCCAACTTCCACGTCGTGATCCAAAACATTCGTTCTACCTGGCGCGTCCTGAAACAAATTTTCATACCTTGATGGATAATACTAATTAAAGCTTCTGATTTCTCAAAATCCAAATACTGAAATTTAATACAAATGTTATTTAAAATATTGGAATTGCTTGACAAAGCATCAGGATTAACAGACATTTTCTTGTTAACCATAGGATTTTCATCTACCTCTACAGACACTGCAATTGTATCTATTACTGCTGGTTCTACCTGATCTACATCTCTACTTATAAAGGGCTTTAACATATTTACATGACAAATACAAGAATTTTGTCTCCTACTAGGAATTTCAATTAAATCATTTACGTCATAAATCTTTTTCAGCACCCCCATGGGTCGGAAAACTGAGCTTTCAATGGGTTATCTGATATAGGCAATAAAAACAATACACAAAATCCAGGCTTAAAGATACGAACCTTGGTACCAATGTCATAATTAGACTTCATCACAGACTGACTTTTATGTAAACTTTTTTTAGCAAAATCCCAAGCTCTCCTCAGTTTCCCCTGTAAGTTAGAAACATAATCAAATACATAAACTTCAGTTGTCTCTCCTTCCCAGTGTTCTCTTACCACATCAAGAGGGCCATATATACAATGGGCAAATGCAAGTTTGAAAGGAGAGAACCCCAAAGGGCATAAGGACCCTCCTTGTCCCATTCATTGCCTGTTTCAAAATAAAACTTTTTTTATACTAACTTCAGAGTCTGGTGGAACCTTTCCACCTGACTTCCACTCTCTGGGTGATCAGGAGAAGAGATAACATAACTAGCACCTAGTTCAACCATTTTGTTTCTAAAAAAAAAAAAAAAAACTTACTTGCATAATTGGTGCCACAGTCTAATTTAAAAACCTTTGGAATGCCGAATCTAGTGAAAAATCCAATTAATCCTTCCACCACCTTCTAACCTCGAATACTCCTCGGAGGGATAGCCCCAGGGAAATGTGTTACCCTATCAACCATGGTTAGGGGATATTCTCTACCTCCACGCATCCGCGGAAGAGGGCCTACTACATCGTTAACTACCTCTTTGAAAGGTTCATCAACTGAGGTAATGGGAAGAAGAGGGACTTTGGGGATCTTTTGATTCGGTTACCCCACAACCCGACACACCTTACAAGATAATATATGTTTCTTAAACCTCATGAAGCATCTGCGGCCAAAAGAAATGCCCTGCCAATTTCTGAAAGGTCTTCCTAACCCCAAAATGACCTGTGAAATTATGTTCATGACTAAAATATAACAACTTGCTCCTATACCTTTCAGGCACAACTAGCTGCCGAATTACCTCTACCTGGCCAGCAGGTGCATTAACTGACTTACTCACATGGTAGAACAAACCTTCTTGTTTCACAAATACAGGTTCAGAAAGATCACTACCATCACTAAGTTCTAAATGATTGAATTCATTTTCTTGGGCTTCCTTAAAAACCTCTGCATCCCAAATGATGCCCTGAAAAGATACGTTATTATTGCCCTGAAAAGATAAATTATTATCATCATTGTTAATGATAACATCATTATCATTATTACCACCAGTCACAATGTCAGTCGCTTGTCTATTAACCCTTAAACGCCGACTGGACGTATTTTACGTCGAGATAAATTGTCTGTCGGGTGCCGACTGGACGTATTTTACGTCGACATACAAAAGTTTTTTTTAAAATTCGCGGAAAAATACTTATAGGCCTACCAGCCTAAAACTTTTGAATCACGCGCCTTGGGGAATGCTGGGAGTCCACGGATCAAGGCCTTGTTTTGTTTTGAAGCGTGACCCAGGTGCGCATGCGCGATATCCCTTCTTCTCGCTCCAGCCAGCATCAGTAGTGCACCATCCGAGAGCGATCTTTCGTGAAAAGCGTATTTTTCTGGACTTGTGCGAGACTTTGAGCATTTGTATTGCTACAAGACATTCCTAGATATGTCTCAACGACGTGTGAACCGTGAAAGGCGCGTTTTACCCGTCGGAAGGGATTGTGTAAGGCGAGTTTTGGACATGGATGCTGGCGAGGGCCAAGCACCCAGCATGACCCCCGCGCCTCAAGGCCGTTCTGTGCGGCCACGTGTGGTCTGAAAGTGTTTCGGGAAAAACATCGTATGCCTTTGGTTACCCCTAGGAAGCATGTGGGCGTCCTTAGGGGCATTCGTAGGCATTTGGGAGGCCTCCAACCAAGGGACATAGACGAATATCTTTCGGAGCTTGATCGGGAACATGTCGCAAGTCCTCATTTTGATGGCGGATGGTCATCGAGTGATGAGGACATCAGTCCCGATGAAAGTGAGGATGAATATTTGCCCCCAATGTCCGTTCGAGGCTCACATCCCCGAAAGTGAGCTCGAATTCAGTGCATACGAGGGGGAATCTGAGGAGGGAGGGGGAGGGGGAGGGGGAGGGTGGGGATACGGGCTCAAGTTTTATCGCAGAGGACGATACAGAAAGTGATGGGCCTAAGTGAGGGTGATGGGCCAACGGGGGGGTTTGGGGGGGGGGTAGGTGTGCATCGTGCCCGCACCCGTTGCGCGTGCGCGCGCGACGGGCACGTAGAAGGTCGGCTCGTCGCGCCAGCCAAGGTGAAGGTCGGTCGTCGGAGAGTGACGAGGGGTGGACGGAGGACCCCACCCCTCCTAACATGCACCCTTCACGGCAACCCCTGGGATGACCGTACCAATACCCCTGACTGTTTTGGGATTCATCCAGCTTTTCCTGACGCGGGAATTGCTGGAATACCTGGTACACGAGACGGTGGACTACGCTCGGTACTGCCGGTATGAGCTGAAGACGACCTTGTCGTATTACTGGCGGGGTTGCAACCTCATTGACATGGCACATTTTTTGGGGCTCCACATTTATTTTGGTTTGACACCTGCTATCGACGTCAGGCAATATTGGAAGAGAAAGTTATTTTTTATGTATGCCGAATGTGCCTGGCGTTATGTCCCGTGATAATTTCCTGGCGATGGACAGGTACTTCAACGCCTTCAACCGAAGGGCCATACCCCGGAATAACAGTGATCGCCTCATTTTAGTGCGTACAGTGGTGGATTATATCCGTGAGCGGTGTAGTAATCTCGTGATTCCTGGAAAGAACCTGTCTTTGGATGAGGGGATGATGCCTTACAAAGGACGTCTTAGTATAAGTGTATAACCCCAAGAAGCCAAGGAAATATGGTGTGAAATTCTTTCTCATCACCGAGGCCAACACTGGATACGTTGTGGACTTTTCAGTGTATACCGGGGTATTCTCCACGCTGTGTGACACTGTATTCAACCTTGTGGGACGTTTCCGTAACCAGGGATATCACCTGTTTATGGATATTATTATTATAACTCGGTTATCCCTGGCCCAGGAACTGTATGAAGCAGGTGTTCACGTCAGTGGTACCCTTCGGTTGGTGCGTGGGGCCCCGAATGTCCTCAAGAGGTTCGCTAGTCATCCGCAACACCTGGCAAGAGGAGAGACAGAGTGGCGGCGGAAGGGCGCTGTCTTCGTCATCTGTTGGAAGGGTGTCCGACTCGTCCCCATGATTACGACGAGTCATGAACCCATCCAAGAAGAGATCGTACAGCGGAAGAAGACACGTCGACAGGGCCGAGTTGTGTTTGAGGAGTTTCGTACCGAGCGGCCTACTGTCATTGGGCACTACAACAGGCACATGGGAGGAGTTGATCTCTTTGATCAGCTCATCCAGTACTATCCCTTCGCCAGGAGAACCAGAAGGTGGACACAGAAGCTCCTCAAATACATCCTTCAGTTGGCCCTCCAAAATGCCTACATACTGTACTGTGGGTACCGCGGTGACAATCTTCCGAGGTTGACCCACGTACAGTTCCTAGAGGTAGCCGGAAATGCCCTTATCAACTTCGATCCCGATGAGTGGCCTTCCATAACTGACCCCCTGCCCCGAGCTGCAGATCTGCCCCTAGAGGAAAGGGCAGATAGGAGGGCCAACTTTCGCTCGACTGCCGCGCCCCTGCGCCAACTTGCCCCGCCCCTGCTGCCCCACGCCGCCCCCTGCTGCCCGTGCCGCCCTGCTGACGCCCCGCTGCCCCTGCTGCGACGCCCCTGCTGCCGCCGCCCTGATGACGGACGCCCCTGCGGACGACGCCCTGCTGACGTCGCCCCTGCTGCCGCCGCCCCCTGCTGCCGCCGCCCCTGCTGACGACGCCCCTGCTGCGCCGCCGCCCCTGCTGCCGCCGCCCCTGTTGACGACGCCCCTGCTGACGACGCCCCTCTTGCTGCCGGCCCCGCCATCACCGCTTCTCGTCGGGTAGTGGACCCTGCGTGTCGGCTGCAGCCAGGGGAACACATACTGGAGGCCTTAGAAGGGCGAAGGCAGAAACGGTGCCGGGTGTGCCATATGAATGGCAGAAGGAGAGACACCCGGTTCTTCTGTCGTCTCTGCAAAGTTGCTCTTTGCAGGATAGGGGAGTGTGACCGAAAGTATCACACTAAGGTCATGTATTGGAGCGCGCCCCCTAAACCGACAGCGGAGGGCGCACGGGGCCGCCGGGTCCATCAGCAGTAAGGGCGCGTCTCCCTCCTCCACCTGTACCTCGTCATGTCGAGTGGAAAAAAATGCAAGACTCTTCAATGGAGGAGGGAGAAAACAAGAATAGAACGAAGAGTCAGGATTACGAGTGAGTATTCTGCATTTATTTTATATTTAGTTTTATATTTATTACAATTTTTTATATATCTGAATGTGTGCATGATAAAATAATAATAAGACATTTCATTGTATGCGAAAAGAGAAGAGTCACCTGCATTCCTTTTATTTATGTATTGGTACCAGAATCGAAGAATGTAATATATATATTTTACGTATAAAAAAAAATATATATATATATATATATATATATATATATATATATATATATATATATATATATATATATATATATATATATATATATATATATATAATATATATATATATATATATATATATATATTATAAATATTTTTTTTGGGGGGGTAAGCAAATTACTTACAGTCTAGTAATATTCAATCATTTACCTTCACTTTAAAACAAATTGCAAGTCTCTAGAACAATATCTCGATTTATGGTGAATATTTGAAAAAAAATATTTTTATTCCGTCCGCGCGCCGATTCTCGGCCGAAAATCTCGGAAACGCGTAGGTCACATTCCCCTAATATTTGTGCCTTTTCATATTACGCTTATTTTATAGTTTTATATATTGAAATGTGCGCAAAAACATGCACAATATAACAAAAAATATTGGAAGGTTATAGCATTTATCATTTTTGAAATATTTGCATATAAAGTACGATAAGTACGAAAAAAACTATGATCGGTCAACTTTGACTCAACCGAAAAGGTAAAAAAACGCATTTATAACATAAAAATCTTACAGTCTAGTAATATTCAATCATTTATCTTCATTTTAAAACATATTGCAAGTCTCTAGAACAATATCTCGATTTATGGTAAATTTTTGAAAAAAATATTTTTATTCCGTCCGCGCGCCGATTCTCGGCCGAAAATCTCGGAAACGCGTAGGTCACATTCTTCTAATATTTGTGCCTTTTCATATTACGCTTTTTTTAAAGTTTTATATATGAAAATGTGCGCAAAAACATGCACAATATAACAAAAATTATTGGAAGGTTGTAGCATTTATCATTTTTGAAATATTTGCATATAAAGTACGATAAGTACGAAAAAAACTACGATCGGTCAACTTTGACTCAACCGAAAAGGTCAAAAAACGCATTTATAACATAAAAATCTTACAGTCTAGTAATATTCAATCATTTATCTTAATTTTAAAACATATTGCAAGTCTCTAGAACAATATCTCGATTTATGGTAAATTTTTGAAAAATATATTTTTATTCCGTCCGCGCGCCGATTCTCGGCCGAAAATCTCGGAAACGCGTAGGTCACATTCTCCTAATATTTGTGCCTTTTCATATTACGCTTTTTTTAAAGTTTTATATATGAAAATGTGCGCAAAAACATGCACAATATAACAAAAATTATTGGAAGGTTGTAGCATTTCTCATTTTTTTTATATTTGCATATAAAAAAAAAAATTTAACAAAAATTCGACATTCGGTCAACTTTAACTCGTTCGAAATGGTAAAAAACTGCATTTGTAAGCTAAAACTCTTACAGTATCGTAATATTCAATAATTTTCCTTCATTTTGAAACAAATTGCAAGTCTCTATAACAATATTTCGATTTATGGTGAATTTTTTTAAAAATTATTTTTTTACATCCGCGCGCTACGAATTCATGCATCATTTTGTGATAATATTTTCTCTGTGTTGCTTTTATCGTTTTACAATGTGTTATATATCAAAATGATCGCAATTTAGTGCACATTACAACGAAAAAAAAGTAACTTGTTACCTCTAATCGTTTGGCGCACAGCGCGATTTGAATACAATTATATATGAAATTTCGTTTTTGCGCTATCATATATCGCATTATTTATATATGATAATGATAATTTTTTTCATTTCTGATGGTTGCATACTAAACTTCAAGCAATGAGAAAAAAAGGAGCCAAAAATTAACTCTTAATCTTGAAAACTAAGCGCGCTGTGATTTTTTGAAAAAAATATTTTTCCGCTTACGCGCTCACTCTCAAACCCCTCCGGCACACGGGAGTCATTTTTTTATTTACCGCTCCGGCGTTTAAGGGTTAATTAACTCAGAATCGAGTTCTACCTCCTCGATGTCAACCTCTTTAGGCCAAGAACACGTCACCACAGACACAGGATTCAACGAATCAACTATAATTATCTGGTCACCTGCCAGGTTTGCCAAAGTCAAAATATGCAATACATCACATTCAGCCTCGGCGACTAAATTATTGGCAATATAATGTCTACATCAGGAATAGGTATAGTATCTACTATGGCCAAATTAACCATGCCCTGAAAATTGTTAGTCTTCAAATATAGTAACTCTTCCAGTGGATAAGAGGCTGCTGTATTGGGAAATCCAGCCAACAAGACAAAGTTCTTATTCTTCAAGACAACACCTTCGGGAACTGACCTCCGCAATGTCAACGACTGAGCCGCACCTGTGTCTCTCAAAATCTTCACACCACGACCAAATTGCATAGCGCTATCAACATAGACAGTACCCTCAGAAATATGCTCATTAAATCTTAGTCACTTTAACTCCTCCCTCGGCAGTTGTTCCGCTGATACCAAAGTCACAGGTTCTTTATTCTTTTAAAAAAATTTAAGGCACGCAAAGAAACAAACTACCTCGGACCTCGAGGACCTACTACAATTACTACTACTACTACCATTCCTACTGCTATTTACGAAACCATGTGCTTTGCTGCCATTACTCTTATTGTCATTTTCATTCTTGCTCTTTCTTCGTTCACCCACTGAACTGTCAGTAAAGGTGCTGTGATCTGACTGATTCCGGTTATTCCCCCTCGAACCGTTACCTCATGGAGGGAACCTCTTACTACTAACCTCTTTCACATAGTCCTGACGATGAACAAGGGAATACTCATCAGAAGCGATAACGATTTCTTGAAGAGAATCCAATTTAATATAATTTTTCTTAAGAGGTAAAATTATTACTCTTGTCAGCAGCATAAATTAACTCTGCGAAATAGAGTTAATGTTATAAGTGATTTCTTTTGTCTGTGTCATTTCAACTCAACTAAGGGTGCAAATATCAACTAGGTGGGGGAGCCGTCAAGAGTAAACTTTCCCACGCCATCTCATAAGTCAAAAGATCCTCATGTAACTAATATATTTTTTCATTTGCTACACTTTGGGACAACTCACCCCTATAACCTTTGTCCAATCAATGTTTTGGGGGAAACTACTTTAATCCTCTTTCCTTGTTTGACTTCAGGGCCGATAAACCTTTAAATTCCAGGTGCGGACCCGAGAGAAATGCTAATCCTCATCTCAGGGAAGTCAGCTGACAGAGAGGCAAAGCGTCAACTGTTTGTGCGTCAACCATCTGGATGCAAGACTCTCATAATCTCTAGAGGCCATAGAACGCTTCGAATCGGTAGGCTAGTCCTTAGAATTCGTTGGATGCTTGTCCAGGATGCCTGTCCTTCCCCCTTGATCTCTCGAACTGCTCCATCTTAAGCACGAGGCTAGTGCTGGCATTGTATATTTTTGTAGAGAGTCAATTCACTTGCACCCGCCTGCCCAACCTCTCCCCCAACTGCCTGCCCCTATTGCTTGCCCCCCTGAAGTACGAGGAACTACTTTCCTGACAACAGCAAAGAGCTGGTTTTAAGATTTTAGTCAGTCACATTGCTGTTAGCCTATTACTGTTTTTCTGTTTCCCTGTCATTTTGTTGTATACCTACAGTGAGACCTGTAGCCCTTTTATTATGCTGTTTCAAGTTGCAAAGCATTTAAGCGAGGTGTAACGTAAATTGTTAAATTGTCAATTACCAGAATCGACTTCATTTCCAGGCACCATCTGGTACCATCTGTACAGCTCCTCGATTTATTAATCAGACACCTTATTCCAGAGAAATAATCATAGGAGTTCCCAATTACAGATTAAAAGTTAGTCAGCTGTGGTTTATGTGCATCAGCTTGTGTGCAAATTTGGCTTCCCAACTATAGCCTCTCTTTACAGTACCCTTTGAAGTTGGCTTCTATTGGGATCCCTTCAAGAAAACCCCATGTATTGCTTCTTTCATTTTGTAGTGAGGGACTGTTGTATTTTGTCCCAATTATGCTAACCATTCTTGTGATATGGTTTTCTTTTGTGAATATAACTAGTTGAGGTTGAGTTAAACCCCAGAGTTTAACTAACCACTCCCCGTTTGAAGCAGGCCATCAATCATATTTAATTATAAAAGTTTTTGCCTGATCTCAAGGCCAGAGTTTGCTATTTTGCAGTATCCAAGGTTATTTGCGTGGATCTTCAGTTTAACCCATTGAATAACCCCCAGGTAAAATTCATATTGGCGATCTATTGCTCAGGTCTTACAATTGCAACCCCTCCCCCACCCCTTGCGAGGAACTATCATCAGAATAGCGACTGCTAAAACTGGTTACAAGAGTTAGAAATGAACCTTTTATTAGCATAAATTCCTCATATAAGTGCACAAGTAAAGCCAAATTCCCGAGTAAGATGCTACTGTTTTACTTATGCTAAGACACCAAAATCGTTTCTGAAAATCAGAGTTAAGAATTTTGTTACACCATGTTCACGCAACCAGTTTATAGAGAGGAGAGAATTACTAACTGATTCAGAAGCTTCTGATAACTAATGCATGTCTTTCATGATAGGCTAGTTAGGAAAAGTGAATTTCGAAGTGTTCAACAGGGAATAGTGTTGTTATTTCCTTTCCCATGTAATCTGGACAATTTTTCCGCTCAAAAATTTAGTTAGGCACACATTAGAAGCTCCAAAGGCTAACTGGTCAAGCAACTTCCGTACCACTGAAGTTAGGATTTTACTCATTCTTTCTCTCTCTCTCTCTCTCTCGAGTAGGGGTTAGGCCTTCTTTAGGCGAATATATAATTGTGTTTTATTGATATTATCATAAAGCCAAAAAGCTTTGTTTAGGCCATGCGAGCCAATAATTTAGATTAATATTTGCATTTACTTAAGTTCTTCTATAAAGTAACTCACATGCTAAGTCCTATTGTCATTCCCAGGCAAGAGGAAATTTACCGGTAGGCAGAAATAAACAATCATGAGTTTTCAACCAATCCCACAGAAACGGCCCCTTTAACACCAACCACGAGATTCAGTAATCATGTGTAAAATTGGGTTGGATGCCCAAATCAGGTGTCATAATGTAATAGTAAATGTCTTTTCTTTTAAACACATGAAATATTTTCCTAGGCCGTGTATCCATGATAATTTTAAGCAGTTTCCGCAAGCAAATTCTTTAACCCTTACATGGGGAAATTATATGAAACCGGCTTACACAAGCTTTTATTAGCGTCTCTGAGCGGGCCTGCTGCAAAATTAAAACCCCACAAAGATTTGCTTAATCCTATTAACCAATTCTGTGCTGTATTACAAGTCCAAGATTATCAGATTTAAGTGGGCACTGGATGTTCCTACATATATTTTAAATTTAACCCTGAACCTCCTTTCTCATATTCTAAGTGGTATTATACTATGTAAGCCTTACTATTTTAACCGCATCAGCTAGCTACGACCATTTTCAGCAAATCATTGTTTTAGGCTTGAGTTGAACTATTGTGCTAAATCCTGGTCCATTTACGGACATTATATCCGTTCTTTTGGACATCCCACTCCATTTAGAGACGTTATATTCGAGCGTCCTAGTCCACTTTATATCCATTCTTTTGAAAATCCCAGTCTATTTAGATGATATTATATCTATTCTTTTGATAATCCTAGTTAATTTGGACCATTGGAAGTCCTCATGTGACCTGAATCTGTTCATCAAGAACACCCCTGAATTTTATGAGACACCCTGATTCAATTAGCCTAATCAATTTGAGTCTTTTCAGATACCCCAAGTCTTCCAAGATACCCGAGTCGTTTTCCATGGACCATTTTGAGTCTTTTGAGACATTGAATTTGTTCCTCATAAACCACGAGTCTTTTCAGACCTACATAATTTGTTCCTAACAAACATTGAATCTTTGCAGACATATTGAATTTGTTCATTGCAAACCTCGAGTCTTAGCAGACATAATTTCGTTTATCATAAACGTTGAGTCTTTTCAGACAGACTGAACGGTTTATTACAAACATATCCACATTTTCAGATCAAAATTCTGGATGAGTGCTGCCTTCTCAAAGAGGCACTCCCACCTGTGCATTATGCCTCCACTAATCCCCACACCCTGTGCCATAAGACCTTACTGTTATACTCAAAGTTCATGCCCATACAAAAAAAAAAAAAAAAAAATCTCAAAATGGCTCAGTCATCACGAACCTCACGCAATGTTGACTTCAAGTTCTATATGGAGATGGGAAAAAACAGATGATGGGTAAGGAATTAAGAGAGTGGGTTCAAGAGAGAGTAAACTCTGCTCAGGCGGAGAAACAGGTTGAACAACTAGCGCAGGAGAAAAGGGAAGAAGCAGAAAGAGCAGAGAAGGAGAAAGAAAGAATAACCAGAAGGAGGAGAAAAGGGAAGAAGCAGAAAGAGCAGAGAAGGAGAAAGAAAGAATAACCAGAAGGAGAGAGAAGAGGCAGAAAGAGCAGAGAAGGAGAAAGAAAGAATAGCTCAGAAGGAGAGAGAAGAAGCAGAGAGGGCAGAGAAAGAGAAGAAAAGAGCAGAGAGGGTGAAAGAAAGGGCGCATCAGGTTGCAATGGCAACCCATGAAGGGTGTAACACAGCCACTCCCACTCCACATATGACTCTCAACAGTGTAAGTTCCCTCAACAAGAAATAGGATGAGGCTGAGCCTGAAGCCTGGCTTGACCATGTCGAGAAGGCACTGGAGACATACTCTCCCCCTCCTGAAAAAGTGTCTCTGATCCTCAGCAAATAGCTTGAAGGAAAAGGTGCCATTGCATTCACTGCCCTCCAAACCGAGGAGTTAAGAAGAACTCACCTTTTTCCACCAAGCCATCCTAAACGCCTTTGAAATAACTTCTAACTGTTGAAAGCAATAGTGGAGAATGCCCAATGAGCCAGGATCAATCTGGTAAGAGATATTTCAAAAAGAACCAAGCATTAAAATGATGATTAAACTCTCTCCAAGCATTTAAAATGGAGGACTTCCTCGAACTCTTCCATCTATACAATACAGAGCCTAAGGTGGTGGTTGGGTGCTGTTGGTGGGCTGACACCTGGAATACAAATCATTCTCATATTAGTTCCAACAAGCAGAAAATATACTCCTCCTCAAAACTCTCAACAAACTCTCAACTGCAGGTCAAGAATGGACACCCTGATAAGAAACCAGTTTGTGCAAATTGCAAAAAGGTAGGGCACCCGAATGAACAATGCCACATATGCACTGAACTTCAGCACAAGGCACCTGTTATGCCCTAAAAGGGGATTCCCCAGCCTGCACCCTACATGTAGCAGTTGCATGAAAAATTTCAGCTGAAGCTATTGCACTGATTACAAAGTTTATGGACACTCTGCCTTTTGGGTAAAATGAACTAAGAGAACCAGTGCTCTTGCCATTGCTTTGGCAGTTACAAACCCAGAATCCTTAAGCCCTCCCGCTATGGGCCCCATAACTGTGGCACCTCTTCGAGGTAGCTACCCTGCCCACCAGATCACCGTGTTTGATGACTCTGGCATGCAAATTTATCTCTTAAGTGAGGACAAAGTCTCTCATAGGCCTAAAAGTAATCGACGTGAACTCGTCATAATTGAGTGTATCAGTCATCTTAAAATGATACATCCCACAGTTCAGTTAGGGTCACAAGACCCCACAGGGCCAAAATCTGCCCACTTGCAGTAACCAGCCACCTTTTTGGAGGTTATAACCTCCTCCTGGGATACGATATCCAGCTCCCCTCTGAATTACAATGACCTAGGGTCCAAAATTCTCCAATCATTCGTTAGGCATGAGTAAGCCTGAAAAACCTGCCTCTAATTCACTTCCATTGCCACCTGTGTACCCTGGGCAACCAGGCTCCACCCATTCTGGACGATGAGTACATCCCCAATCTGATTCCTGTGCCTAGAACTGTATAGAGATTCACTTCCAGGCCATCTCTCCTTGCCCCCCCCCCCCCCCCCCCCCCCCCCTGGTTTGGCTCTGCTACCAGTGCTGGTGAGAGAGAATAACCAATGACTACAGCAGAAGCAAGATGGCCACCATTAGATGTACCAATTCAGGAAATCTTTCAAAACTGCCAGTTTAATGGGCAAAAAAGGGGCAAATATAACTTAATTCATATTTTTATGAACTACATTTGTCTGATATGCATATTCAGTGACTGAGGTCATTGTTTAAAAATCCAAGATGGCCACCATTATTAAATATGATCCATGAAATCACTATTTTCTTCAAGAATTAATGACTACAGATAGTTAAACTAAGCATCCCTTTGGAAATTAAAGATGGCTGTCATACTGGATGCTTATCTAAGAAATATAGATCTAGTTAAAGAGAAGGCTGATATGTTATAAGGTTTCCTGTATCTTTTACAGGCTTGCATAAAACATTGTTGAATGAAATCAGGGCTGCTGACTTTATGCATTTCCTTATGAGCTTTGTCAGATACATTGGAGTTCTTATGGATAACAATGGATAACAAAGTCATAAAATCTTCATTCGGTGGTGTCCAGCGTAAGCTGCAGGAAAGAAAATCCCTCAGAATAATAGTTTTGCATATTGTGACAGAAGAGGTTCTATGTCCATTTCTGGAATAAGTGGAAAGTTATGATGGATTGCTTAAAGAGCTAGAATCTATAGCTAATGAGAATTGTACAGCAAAACATTGGCTGGTGAACCCCTTCAAACCAATATTACTCATCATGCTATTTGTCTGGGCAGTGAAAAAAATGGACACTCCATCCTCTAGTGGTGAAGCTCATGAGGCCATACTTGTTCATATGCTTGATATGGATTAGTTTACCTTCGTTATATGGAGAAGTTGGATGGCCAGACATTAGAAAGATTCCTCAAAGGCAACATGTTCAGTGACATGAAGCTGGTATTTGGAATGGGATATGGACACACATATTGATAAAGACCACATTTATGCACTTTGGATATCGTCCTGCTGGCTTGATTGGAATTACTTTAAAACAAGAAGTTTGCACATCTGTAGCAGACTTATGAAAGATGTTGCAGAAGTAGGAAAAGAGGAACTGATATCTAAAGACAAATACAAGGAAGAGACAGCTTCTCGAATAAGGACTGATGATAAGGACAGACACAAAATAAGAGAGAAACTTAATATAAAGGACAGTTCTACTGATGATGCACCTGTAAATATTGTGACTAATGGTCAGTTCGCATGAAGCTGTAAATATTTCGATAAAATAGATGAAAAAATTTGAGATGGGTTGGCCTGACAACTTCCACAAGCATATACCTTGCCAAGTTACAACAATAGCAACCACTACCAAGAAGCAATTAATATTAACTGGCCCTTATTCCATTATCCATATTTAAAGAAGAGAATGGCTGGCCTCAACTCAGGATTGCCAAAGCAAAGGCCACTTTGAAGAAGAATCTCAAAGTTGAAGTATCAGCAAGAATATCTGAGAAGCCAAATGCTATTGTGCTTGAGGGCTGTGCTATCCAGTAAATGGGCAAGTTAAGGACTTTGTTGATTGGTTCATGGCCTATGTACTTGCTAGGATGTATAAGTGTGCCCATGTGCATTTGGTGTTTGACAGATATAGAGATTGTAATTTCAAAGATGGAACTCGCTCTCCCCGATCCAGCAAAGTAACAACACGTCAATAGAAGCTCTCATTGGATATTCCACTGCCACCTCAATCATTTATACTGACCATGTCTAAAAACAATAAGCAACTTATAGATATTATCTGTATTAACTTGCCAAAAAAGTTCATCAGAATCCTACTCCATCATCCCTCATCATGACAGGAAACGATCGTGCTCCACATGAAATCAAGGATGGGTCACTTCATGAATGTCTTGATCTTCCCACAACCCATAAAGAGGCAGATGTCATAAATCCCCAACAGACAATGAATCTTGCAGTAAAGGGATGCAGTTCTATCAAAGTAGTTTGTGATGTCTTTTTGTTGTTAACTCAATTCTACCATAAAGAGAAATTAACATCAGTGGTTCAGATGGAAGCAACCAGTCCTGGCCGAGCATCTCAGATATTGGAGAAACCAGTAAAAAGCATGGTGACATCATACCATATTTGGTTTCAGCACATAATGTGACAGGTTGTGATATTGTTGGAGCGTGCTATAGTACTGGCAAGACAAAAGCAATCAGTCTTACACTCTGGCCACAAATTAACTTTTATCAGTAACCCAGACTCAGATATTGGAGAGGTTATCAATGAGGTATCTGCATTCATTGCAGCTTGTTATGGTGTGAAGCGCACTCTAGAAGAAATGATGAGTAACATTCGGTTCCAGGTTTGGCTGTCAAAAACTGGGAAGAATAAATCGTGTGTACAGGCAAAATTGATGTCTTTGCCTTCTATATCAGAGGCCTTTGAGGAACACATTTTCAGGCATGTGTATAGAAAGCAGCTCTGGACACAGAACCACGGAGTATGGATGATTATAACCATGGATGGGGAAAAGATGTGCACATAATATGTCTCTAGCCAGTCACTATTTCAAAAGATATGGAAATACCTCCATCAGAACTCTTGAAGTTAATCCAACGTTCTTGTGCTTCTGAACAACCTTGCTCTACATTAAGATAAAGTCGCACTTCATCACAACCAGGTTGTTCTGTGTTTTGCAAATGTGGTGGAAAGGACATTGTCTGAATCCAAGAACTGTGACCCATGACAAGACCGATAATGAGATACAAGTTGAGGTTGACAATGATTAATTTGAAGTTTTAATAGGTATAGCGTCACCGGTGCCAGTATATTCACTGTATGTCTTGTAACAACCTTGTTGTTTTCCTAAATTTGTTTTTGTACAGCTATGAACATTACTTGCTATTCAGTATTCATAAGAATATAATTTGTCATCTTTCTAAACTATAACATTCGTTATTATATAGTTTAAAGTTTATATTAGTACAGTAACCACTCTGCTATTCTGTGATGGACTTATGTTAAGTAGCCATTAACTACCAATTTCGTTTTACAGTTCATACAAATCCTATATCATTTGGTGACTGTGTAAAAATCTAATCCGAACTGCAAGGCACCTGAATTACATGGCTTCAGTGAATTTGAAAAACTGTTGATTACCATTCACTTCCCTATTTAGATTCAATAAACAATACAACTAGCTTGGAGTTCTATAAAAGATTGTCTCTGAAAATGTACACTTATTTCACTTATCACTAAGTTAC
>NC_061088.1:47860643-47878143 GCF_015104395.2 Macrobrachium nipponense | reverse complement strand
AGAGAATTCCAGATGTGGGAATTAGATACAGTTCCTAGTAGCGGGGATAACAGTTTAGTAAGATATTTAGATAGTTTATAAGCGGTTGATCCTACAGTACTAATAATTGGGCGCATAGGTTTGTTTTCCTTAAGAGTTTTGACTAGGCCATATAAATAAGGTAATGAGGGACACTTTACAGTTAACTGACACAAAAGTCCTTTTTTATCTTTAAGAATTTGTTAGATATATTGATATTAAAGTTTTTTATTACTTGGTCCAACGGATTTTTTGCGAGTTTTTTGTAAGTTATTTCATCCTCTAGTAAAGTATGCATGCGTGATATGTAGTCAGTTTTGTCAAGAACCACTAAACTATTGGATTTATCAGCCTTGGTAATGTGTAAGCTATTATCGTTCTTCAATTCTTTTAAACTTTTTCTGTAGCGAGCGGGAAAGTTATTTTCATGATAGGCATGTGTAGCAATATATGTTGCTTATATTTATCTACAACTTTTTTAATTATGAAAGCATCAAGTTTAAATAAACCAAGACTTAAATTTAGAACATTTCTATTATTTGACTTGATAAAACAAGATTCAATGATATTCCTTTTAACTGTGTCATTACATGGGACTAAGGCTCTTGCTTGACTCCAGTTAGTAGGATGGTCTAAATCTCTCATATGTACAAATAATGCAATATATTATATATATATATCATATATAGATACTATACTTATAGATATAGTATAGATATATATATATATATATCTGAGATAGATTATTATATAATAATTATAGATATAGATATATATTATAGATATATATATCCTATTAAGATATATATATATATATTATAGATATAATGATATAGATTCGATATATCTATCTATTAGATATATATATAATATATAATACTATATATATATATATATTATATATATCTATTATATATGTATATATATTATTCTATAGATAATATATATATATGATATATATATTATATTATATATTATCTATATAATTCTATATATATATATATCTAGTATATAGTATATATATATATATAATATAGAATCATAGATAAATAGATATATAGATATAGATAATAGATATATAGAATAGATTATAGTATATATAGGATATTATAGATATATATATATATCTATGTATAAGAGAATAAGGATAATATAATATAGATATATAGCTTATATAAGATCGATATATATATAATTATATATTATATATAATATATACAGATATATATATATAGTATATATATATATATATATATATAGATATATATATATATCTATCTATAGATAGATATATATATAGATATATATATAGAATATTATTATATATATATATAGATTATATATATCTATAGATATATTATCTATTAGATATATATAAATCTAATAGATTATTATATATTATATAATATAGATAATAATATATATATATCTAATATATCTATATATACTATATAGATAGATATATATATATATAGATTATATTATCGATAGATATATATATAATATCTATCTATAGAGATATATATAGCCTAGAGATTAATATATTTTATATAATATATTATATTATATTATATTATTAGATCATATATAGATATAGATATATCTATGTATATATATATATAATATGTAATATATATCATATATATATATATATATATATATCTATATATAGATATATATATATATCTATATATATATATATATATATATATATATATACTATAGATATATATATATAGATATATCTATATATATATATATATATATATATATATATGAATACTTATCACATCTCCGTGATTCTTATAAATCATTCGAGCTACAAATGTCCTTTAATATCATAATTTGCTCTACCTCGGAATTGATATATTTTCATATATGTACCGAGGGGGAATTTTTTTTAGTTGATAATAATTTCGTGCCCCCATGGGATCGAACCACCGTCCAGTTGGGCGGGGAACGAAATCAGGATCGGACAGTGACGCTACCGAATCATCAGCATTAGTGACTCCGAGATACAATTTAAGGAAAAGATAGGACCAAGTGCAACAGGTCAATAACATTGTTGTATAAGGTTTACTGCTTAGAATATATTTTGCAGGAAATGGATTTCACTATGGCTCATGGTGAGCGATATCTGCATCTCCCTCTAGCATATCAAGAAGGGAGCAATTTTAAAGGATCATGGTCAAGTGAAAATGATACACGACATAGCGGTTGTAACTATCAATATAACAACAGTTGATCGACAGTAACAGAAACTTACTGGATTAATGAGTAAAATTAAAAGTGTCATGTCTACTAACCAGAACAATTCTATTTTGCTAAAGCTTAGGGAGGATATCAGTCAAGTGTTACCCAAGAGAATTAAGAAGCGTTCATTGTTGCCATTCATCGGCACAGCCTTAAACACTTTGTTTGTTGTAGCTACTGATGGTGATGCAGATAAAGATAGGACTAGAATAGAAAAATTAGAAATGTGGGCCGCAGAACGAGGTACAATCATGACTAAAGTCATTGATGCAACTAACAAGAACCAGAATTTGATTGTTAAGCTAAAGGACTTTGTTAACAGTATGGCTCAGAATATTACTACAGAGATAAATGACTTAAACAGGTCTCAATATGTGACTCAGTTGTTATTAGAAACGGAAACCTTTTTGTTAAATCATAAGGAACTTTTGAATGCAGTAATGTTAGCCGCTAAAAACATTTTATCACCATACCTCATCAGTCCTAGTGAGTTACACCTTGTAATTGAAAAATGTATGTTAGATCATCACTTCAAACCGCTTGTGCGAGATGTTCTTACTTACTATAGCTTAATTAATGTGAAAAGGGTTTCTGATCACATTGTGTTGGTGATACCATTCAACAATAATGAAGTTAATAACCTGATATCCATTTACCCTTTTCCAATGCTAGTAAACAACAAGTCAATAGTTTTGAACCAAGGCATTGTACATTTTGTATTGCAACAAAATTCACTTCTGTTGGTGAAACTAAGTGACAGAGATTTTGATGATTGTATCATGCTTGAAGCCAATGAGTTTGTTTGTAACATAAACAATTATTATGAACCACTTAACAAATTGTATTGCATAGATGATTTGATTAATGACAGAAATGGTGAGAATAACTGTAAGTATATCCCTTTACAATCCTGATTTTAAAGCTCAAATTTTGTATGATGAAATGGTAGTGTTTTCACAGAATCAAGTAACAGCTGAGGTCACTTGTAGGAATAATCACTCTCAGATAATGTTTAATAACATAAAATCCTTTGTGACATCTTGTGAAGTAGTATTTTGAATTATTTGTACTACAAGTCTACCATTTTTGCTTCTTACACCTTAAATTTATCTAGACATATCAATCATTTTGATAATGTCAAGGATTTCAAATTGTCCAAACTTGAGTAAGAATCATTTGACAAACTTGAAGCAGCTAATCAATTTTTCCATATGTACAAGACTGACATATCCTCCATCATGTCCATGATAAATATTGTTGTTAGTACTCACCATAGTTGCTTTCATATGTATTGTCAGAGTGTTAGTTGTTAACAAACTCAACACCATTAAGACTTTACTGAGTAATTTGCCTTCAAGTAACTGATATACTGGCATTATTGCATATATATAACCATTTTTGACTATTTTCAACATTTTTTATGTGTAATCATTTTAATGATTTTAGGCATTGAGGTCACTGCCAGTAGGTGGCCGAGTGTTGTTAGGAAACAACAAGAGTCTGTTCAGAGTATAGCTAGGGACAAATTTAGTTAGGAAAACCCACTGGTAGAATATATATAGTGAAAGTAGAGTGATGAAGAATCTACCAGAAGTTAAGGTAGAAAAGGGAGTAGATGTGTACAGCATAAGACTGCACGAATAGCAGTTTCGAAAACGAGACCAAACATTGGAACTTGTTTTTCAAAACAGAAAAATGCTAACTCCAATAGCATATCTGAACTTTGACTCCTTCAGTGTGTGGTTACCGTCAAGAGACGAAAGCAATCAGACTAATCTGGGGGTGGCACCGGAAGTAAGGAAAGCCATTCAAGTAGAAGTAGGATGTGTCTTAGAGGATAGTTAAGGAGGAGCTAATTGAATCAGTTAGGTCCAAAAATTTTTTTGAACTCCTAAAGAAATTCAGTCAAGAACCAGTCCTTATACGGGGAGGCTGTGTTCCTTCTCAC
Source organism: Macrobrachium nipponense (assembly GCF_015104395.2). Classification (NCBI taxonomy): domain Eukaryota; kingdom Metazoa; phylum Arthropoda; class Malacostraca; order Decapoda; family Palaemonidae; genus Macrobrachium; species Macrobrachium nipponense. Next base: position 47,873,924 of record NC_061088.1, on the reverse strand, counting down.
TCTGTTCCATTGTAGTGTGATAGTGTTGTATTGTGAACTTTGTACTTTATCTACATTATAAGCAATTTTATTAAGTGGTGTTTAACTTGCCAAGAATCCTGAAACGTGTCCCACGCCATGCAAAAGCAAAGAAGAACCTCCTGAGAGACATGGCTAAAACGAATTAAATAATCTACAATGTTCCTATGAGAAAAGAAACTCAACCGTAACAAGTGATAAATGAAGGTTAACCCATATAACAAATAACTTTTCAAACATTAACTGTAGCAACGAAGAGAACCAGAAGAAGAAGAGAGAATAAGAACTCGTAAGTACGCCACGCAAACATAACGAAGAGAGTAATAAAATAAACCCTGTAACACTATATATATATATATATATATATATATATATATATATATATATATATATATATATATATATATATATATATTATATATATGTGTGTGTGTGTGTGTGTGTGTGTGTGTGTGTGTGTGCGTGTGTGTAGAATCTACTGGTCACTCTTTTACCAGACACATATGCAACTGTAATAGCCACAATGCCCCCTTAATTTCTTGAATTCTTTGCCCTTATTTGGATATGCTAGTCACTACAAAGCCAGAAGATCCAAGTTAATATAAATTTGAAGAAGAAATTGTCATGTCCGGTCCTGGGAAACGAATCCAAGTCCAATAATCACAAAGAGGTCACGTTGCCGACCTGACCACTGGAAGGATTAAAAGTCTACTCCCTCTCTTACATACATATACCTGTCGTTTTCAGATATACTTATTTGAACTGGAATAGACCCATCCTCACCATCGTAGCCAAGTGGGCAATCATTTTTATTGCTTTTTAGGCTGAAATATATATGTAGACTCTACTGGTCACTTTTTTACCAGATTCACATGCAAGTGTAATAACCTCAGTGCCCACTTAACTTATTGAATTCGTTGCTCTTATTTGGATAATCTTGTCACTACAAAACCTGAAGATCCACATTCAAATAAATTTGAAGAAGAAATTGTGGTTTCAGGTCCTGGGAAACGAACCCAGGTCCAATAATCACAAAGAGGTCACATTACCGACCTGACCACTAGAAGGATTAAAAGTCTACTCCCTCTCATACATACATATACTTGTCGTTTCCAGATATAGTACTTATTTGAGCTGGAATAGACCCATCCTCACCATCGTAGCCAAGTGGGCAATCATTTTTATTGCTTCTTAGGGTGAAATAGGTATGTAGAATCTACTGGTCACTTTATTACGAGATACACATGCTATTGTATTAACCACAATCCCCCCTTATCTTCTTGAATTCTTTGCTCCTATTTATATAAGAAATTGTGATGTCCATTCGTGGGAAACGAATCCAGTTCCGATAATCACAAAGAGGTCACATTGCCGACCTAACCACGAGAAAGATTAAGTGTTTAATCAAGTCTGCAGCAATGAACCTCTTTCTGTCAGGATGAAGGCTTCTAAAACATGTCGACCAACGGAAACAAATTCCAGGAACATGGGTACCCCAAGATACTGACTACCCATGTCATAGTACTTAGTTTCTTTTCTTAATAAAGTACAGTCAATATGCCTCTTTTTACCTCCATTATTCTATCTTTGAACTGTTTGCTCATATCCTTACGATTTTCTGTGTTAATGATTCTCAATGGAAACACTCTAGTCCTTCGTGATCCTTCACTGACCCTCAGTGGAAAAGCTTTCTACTTCTGTGATGCCAAACCTTTTCACTGTTTCCTGATAATCTGTAAATGGAGTATGTCTCTCTTTGACAGATCATAATGCTAATATCCTATCATCGGTACTCATAAGACATGAATAAATATGATCTTAATATGAATAGCAGATTGAATTTTAATTTCATTACAATCATTATCATTTGTATTTCACATCATTTCAAAAGTAAATTAAACTTGCTTTTCAAATGACTCGTCAAAAGAGACTTTACTTCATTCTGCAATTCTTGGTCTTGTAAATATAGCGATTATTTTCTAGAAACGAGAGAGAGAGAGAGAGAGAGAGAGAGAGAGAGAGAGAGAGAGGGAGGGAGCGCGTATATTTATTGAAGTCGTCCTTCTATTAGCTTGAAGCAGTTTCTGATAATTCCATTGTCCTCTTGAATTTTCTGTATATTTTATTTAACAAAATAGCCCTTTTGCCTTTTAATATTCATCCGTTCCCTTTATTCTTCTCCAACTAAGGTTAGCTGCCCAGCTTCTTCAACTTTACAAAGGTTCAACTTCAACGCCCTTTACGAGCAAGTTAATTTCTGTTTCCGAGGAAGGTCACATAATCCTGGAGGCAATTAAACGAAGCAGTTTTTCCTTTCACTTCTGAAAATGGAAATCGGTTGTCCTCCTTTCCTGGTTATTTGATTACGGCTCTTAATGAAATTTGAGTTTGATCGAATCGAGTTTAGTACAACGAAGGCAACGCCATTCAAAGGGTCACTGTTGGTGTCAGGTATGGTTTCATTTGAAAGGAAAATTATCCGGGAACGTTCTCGGCTGCGAGGAAGGTCACGATGCCCTTGATTTGTAATTCTTATGTTTAATTCATCTCTCATCTAACCATACGATTGAACATTTTATTTTTAGATAGGTCTTTGCTGACACATCTTTCGTCTAAGTGTAACACTTAAGCTTGTGACTTTACATTGGTTTGATTTCTGAAAGTTTTATCTCTTATCTTTAAATGTCGTGCCTTTAATGTAATGTTATGTTCAATAGATTATATTTATTATCAATCTTTGCCCAAATATTCATCAGAGGCCTGGTACTTTTTGTCTAATTTTACTTGAAATGTTCATCTTTCATCTTTAGTTGAGTCTTAGTCTGATTTGCGTGAAGGTGGATCGGAAATTCCTTGTATTTTGCTTCTATGTCCGCTTATACAAAAGGTTATAGGTCACTCACCCTGTAACTTTCATAGTGGAAATAACATTATCCTTTCGTATCATCAATATGACTTTTAAACACGTGATGAAGTCCTAGGGATGGCTCAAGAACATCTTAAACTTACACATCAATTTGTTTAATTAATCCTTAATGTCGCGTGGAAATCTCGGGTTTCTTTTGTGCTTCATGAAACATTTAGCATGTGACACGCAGGATATTAAGAAGCGAGGTCCCCATCTGTATCTGTTTATTTTGTATCGAAAGAGTTTGATCTGTATATGAATGACCATCTACTATGAGATTCAGATACTTTGTCCCGGTGTTTTTCCGAAATAACTTTTTTCTGTCCATTTAACAAAGATATTAATTAGCCATAGTATACTTTACATCCCTACCTAATTTTCGGCAGCATTCTTAATTACTTATATTAGAAAAAAAGTGCATTCGTGAGAGTAAAATAAAGCACCGGGGCCAGTGCAGAACACCCTAATGTGTGGTTTCAAAGTTATGAGACGTAAACATATGACGTGCCGACTCCTCCCACAAGGTAATAACGATAAACATCTGTCTCTGAAATTCTGAATGAATATTCGTACCTTGCAAAGACTTCAAGAATAATGGCGGCTATGATAAGTTATTGTCCCCGTGGTTGCAGTTGAAGTTTTGTGATTCGAGCTTCACGATTGTTTAGAAGTGAGGAGGCCCATGGCAAACTCATGTAAGCTTGAACTTTCATGAGGTGAAGAAAGATAACTACATATGTTCTATTTATCACAATGACCGTCACTGTCATATTAGGAAAAATATCACACAGTTACGACGAATTCCATAGCTTTCTTCACTTTGTTCATTGATTTTTAATTATATAATTTTTCAGTAGAGAAATAGTGATGGACAATAATTTCTGGGAATACTTATGGAAACCCTTTTCTTCAACGAGTCTAGCACTCGACCTCATGGCTGTTACAGATCGGGATCCGATCAGGTTCTTTATTACAATAAACAAAAAGGATTCAATACTAACAATTGATACGGGGGATACAAATACAGAAAGAAACTCAATCAGAAAACAAGTTTATTTACAAGCTTATTCACAAAGATAAATGCAGAATGGTTTTTCCTATTTACAGAACAAAATTAAATCTAACCATATGTGAAAAGGGAGGAATAGTGTGGTAATGAAATACTTCCTGGCCAGTTTGACAGCAGTCGAGATCGATACTAAATACGATGGCTTCATGAGGGGACAGTAAAAGCTCCAGATGGGCTGCTTATCTTTGCACTGCCGTAAGGAATAACAGTCTCGAAACTTGAAGGGCAGGTTACTTCTCAAAACCACTTGCAGGACGTTTCTTTGAAAAGGTTTACTCGTCATCGGGATCTCTCTCTCTCTCTCTCTCTCTCTCTCTTTCCGACTACAAACTTTACTCTCTTGTTTCCGTTTCCACTCTCTCTCGTGCGTCCTCTTCCCTCTCCTACCCTTCCTCTCTTATCCTTTGCCCCTTCCTTCTTCTCCTCTCTGATCTTTTTTACTTCCTCAAAGTCCTGTATATATACGTCGATCTCGGGGTGGGGCTGAAAGGGCGGAGCTAACCAGCGAACATTTCCATCCCAAGAACTTTTCAGGAGACTCTGGACGAAATGTTACGTCATATCCAAAGCGTTGTGTTGCTAGAGACGACTGCATGCTGGTGTTCTATAGAACAACAGAGTATTCTCGAACAATCATGAGAACAGGCACCCCAAACACGTGAAGAAATGTCTCCTTGCTGCAGACCTACTCGATTACCATGACAGTGGCACAGATCCTATATACTACTACTACTACCACTACTACAAAGTGTAAACAAGGAGTATTGGTTGTATTTCATTGTTGCCAGAGGTTGATACTTTTTCACGAATAGCTAATTATCCATCGAGAAGGAAGCAAGTTAATGACGTCATAAGTTACGTCATTGTATCTTCGAAAGACATTCCTCTGAGTTTGCTGGCGATGTCTACAAGAGGTCTGTGTTACTCTTATAATAACCAGAATTATGCAACTTTCGTGATAGAGAATACAGTAGAAAATAAGCCGGGATGTAAGGTAATCTGTGACAGTGTCATCTTTTTTAGATACGTTGATAAAATTTTATTCCGGAAAAACACCGGGACACCGGCTGTGAATCTCATAGTAGGTCACTACACTATAATGTAATTCTTTCCTATTATTGCTTTTTTACCTCGCACTTTTCTAAAGACGGTCTCTCTTTTGCTGGAGAGGTTCTGTCTCTAATAATCTCTAGGAGTTGTTCAGAAATAGTTTTAACTGCCACCATTAAGAACTGATCCAAACTGACTGAGGTTGTTGTTGGAGAGCATTCGATTTAACTTTTACCTCAACGTTATAATGTTTATCTACTAGTTCTCTCTTTTTTCCTGTAGATTAACGCATCAGGGTATGTAACGAGCTTGGCATTTAGGATGTTTCTTTTGTTATTTCTTGTAACGTCCATTTTACACTTCACTAAGAAGCCTTAATGTCTCGAATTCTTCAGGAGGAAGTGAAGTGCAATTCTCTATTAGTCCTATATAAGGGCACTGTCATAACAATATCCTGTTATTCTTAGAAAAGAGAGGGGGGGGGGGGGCAGGGGGTTAAGAGAAGGCGTTATGAAAATATTTTTATTAAAGGACACAAGATGGACCACTTTGACTTTCAGGTAGTTTGATCATATAGAGAGAAAGAAAGAAAAACTATTTAAAAAACATAAGCATTGGATATTAGGTGAACACTGTTATGGAAACAGGTAAAATTGGGCTGAAGTTTCTTCGGCGCAATCAAGTTTTCTGCACATCATATGAAATTCTCAGCTACGGCCCAAGAAAATCAGCCGAGATCATGAAATTTTCAGTCATGCCCCGGTGTCGGCTAACTTTAACCTTAAATAAAATAAAATAAAACTGGCAACAGAGGATCTTTGTCCGGCAGCCAGGTATTCAGCCCAATTGAAGGGGAAGACGGTCAGGTACTTGGAGGTCGTCATCCAGCAACTGATCACCACAACGACAGTAACCAACAACCAGAAGCAAACCAGAGGAAGAAATGGACAAGAGAAGAAAATAAGGAAATATGGAGATGCTACATCAGAAGCAACCCGACGGAGAGAGGCTATAGAAGAAGATTGGTCAACATCTGGCATGGAGGAAGAACACCCGCCAAACAGAGCAGAGGCTGGCAGACCAAGTAAGGAACATAAAGAAAAAGAACTGGCTCTCCCCAACAGAAAGAGAGGAACTGGAAAGGGAAATGACACACGACAACGAATTACAATAAGACGAACTGAGAGACGATGCCAGAGAAGACGACGGGGTGATGATGTATCTAACGACACACAAAAAAACACTGACTGACGAAGTAACAGACAGGACGGAATGGGTGGAAAAGATCAGACAATTGATGAAGCCAGATACAGAGAAAACAAAGATACCCTCCATGAAAGCCTATAACACTGAGAAATTAAGGGAGAAAATAAGTGAGGTCAATGAAATAATGAAACTAATACACACCACCAATATCACAGAAACAAATAACTTGACATATGCAGGAGCAAGATTAGTAGCAGTACTGATGGGGATATGAACACCAACACCACCAGCACATCCAACCCAACAGAAACCAAAACAGCAACCACCTTGGAAAAGGTGCCTGGAAAAGCAAATCATGGTGATGAGATCTGGCTTGAGTAAACTGTAAGAGATGGCAGAAAAAAGGCAAAGAAGCAACAAAACAAGGGAGGAACTGAACGAGAAATACAAAGTACAGGAGAGGGGACTAAACAACACAATAGAAGATGTAAAACAGAGGCTTATAAGGACAAAACACATAAGATCAAATGGTATGTGAACAGGAATCCGGTGTGACACAAGAAGCATGCAACATGGCTCCAGGAAGTCAAGGCAGAAGAAACAGGGAGAATAAAACAAAGATTCACTGACATCACGACAGACAAAGTCAGACACCAACTAAAGAAAGTGCCCAACTGGAAAGCCCCAGGTCCCGATGAAGTCCGTGGATACTGGCTCAAAACCTTCAGGGCCTTACACCCAAGAATAGCAGAACAACTCCAGCATTGTATCACAAATCACCATGCACCTAAATGGATGACCACAGGAAGAACATCCTTAGTCCAGAAAAACAAGAGTAAATGAAATATAGCCAGTAACTACAGGCCTATCACCTGCCTACCAATAATGTGGAAGTTACTAACAGGTATCATCAGCGAAAGGCTATATAACTACCTAGAGGATACAAACACCATCTCCCACCAACAGAAAGGCTGCAGAAGGAAGTATAGGGGCACAAAAGACCAGCTCCTGATAGACAAAATGGTAATGAAGAACAGTAAGAGAAGGAAAACCAATGTCCCCACTATTCTTTGTAGTAGCCATGATTCCCATGATAAAAGTACTGCAGAAAATGGATGCTCGGTACCAACTCAAGAAAAGAGGCAACAGAATTAACCATCTGATGTTCATGGACGACATCAAACTGTATGGTAAGAGCATCAAGGAAATAGATACCCTAATCCAGACTGTAAGGATTGTATCTGGGGACACCAGGATGGAGTTTGGAATAGAAAAATGTGCCTTAGTCAACATACAAAAAGGCAAAATAACAAGGACTGAAGGGATAAAGCTACCAGATGGGAATAACATCAAACACATAGATGAGACGGGATACAAATAACTGGGAATAATGGAAGGAGGGGATATAAAACACCAAGAGATGAAGGACACGATCATGAAAGAATATATGCAGAGACTCGAGGCAATACTCAAGTCAAAACTCAACGCCAGAAATATGATAAAAGCCATAAACACATGGGCAGTACCAGTAAACAGATACAGCGCAGGAATAGTGGAATGGACGAGGGCAGAACTCTGCAACATAGACCAGAAAACTAGGAAACATATGACAATACACAAACCACTACACCCAAGAGCAAATACGGACAGACTATACATAACACGAAAAGAAGGAGGGAGAGGGCTACTAAACATAGAGGACTGCGTCAACATCAAGAACAGAGCACTGGGACAATATCTGAAAACCAGTGAAGACGAGTGGCTCAAGAGTGCATGGGAAGAAGGACTGATAAAGTAGACAAAGACCCAGAAATATACAGAGACAGGAGAATGACCAACAGAACAGAGGAATGGCACAACAAACCAATGCACAGACAATACATGAGGCAGACTAAAGAACTGGCCAGCGAAGACACATGGCAATGGTTACAGAGGGGAGCTCAAGAAGGAAACTGAAGAAATGATAACAGTAGCACAAGATTAGGCCCTAAGAAACAGATATGTTCAAAGAACAATAGATGGAAATAACATCTCTCCCATATGTAGGAAGTCCAATGCAAAAAATGAAACCATAAACCACGTAGCAAGTGAATGCCCGGCGCTTGCACAGAACCAGTACAAAAAGAGGCAGGATTCAGTAGCCAAAGCCCTCCACTGGAGCCTGTGCAAGGAACATCAGCTACCTTGCAGTAATAAGTGGTACGAGCACCGACCTGAAGGAGTGATAGAAAACGATCAGGCAAAGATCCTCTGGGACTATGATATCAGAACAGACGTGACGTTGATTGACAAAATCAAGAAGAGTATCACTCATTGATGTCGAAATACCATGGGACATCAGAGTTGAAGAGAAAGAAAGGGAAAAAATGGATAAGTATCAAGACCTGAAAATAGAAATAAGAAGGATATGGGATATGCCAGTGGTAATTGTACCCATAATCATAGGAACACTAGGCACGATCCCAAGATCCCTGAAAAGGAATCTGGAAAAACTAGAAGCTGAAGTAGCTCCAGGACTCATGCAGAAGAGTGTGACCATAGAAATGGCGCACATAGTAAGAAAAGTGATGGACTCCTAAGGAGGCAGGATGCAACCAGGAACCCCACACTATAAATACCACCCAGTCGAATTGGAGGACTGTGATAATAATAATAATAATAATAATAATAATAATAATAATAATAATAATAATAATAATAATAATAATAATAATAATAATAATAATAATTTAGTTTTAATCTTTTCAATAGAGTAATATTGATTTCTGGTAAACAAATAGGCTTCCTGGATGACAATTTACTTTGCTTGCACTTTATAAATTACTTTTAAACCGTTCAGACATCAATTCAGACGCTTCATTCGAGCGGAAATAATTATAAGGAAAAGTCTTTGTATATCCTCTCTTTTGTTTTCACTGAAGAACAATAAAGATTTTCTTGATAAAAATTTTGCTCAGCTCTCGATGCAAAGAAAATACACACGTCAATAGGTCTTATGTCTTTCTTGCACTCAGTCTTTCATCTTTGTTTACACACTACATCCACGCTCACATGTGATGTAACATGATCTTTTTGCATCGTTTTACACGTCAGATGCAATGCAGCTGTTGTGTAGTTGCCAAGTAATGCCAAACTTTGGTTTCAATACCATGTGTTTATAAGTATGTGAATTCAAACCTAACAATATTATTCATATGGATTAACTGATAAGATATCTTTCACTCTCTGGTATCATCCGTAATTTATATGAAATGAATTGAATATACTCACTTTTATTTTGCATTGCCTAGCTCAAACCTTGGTCTAGGAATAAAACCTTGACATTACCAAAAGTTAATTACAAATCGAATTTTTCATAGTTAATCATTATTTTTGAAGTAGTTAAAAAATATAACGCCAATAATTTTATCTTTAATGAAAGTGCAAATATTCCCACAACAAATATGAAATAAACATTTTCAAGATCATTTCACTGTCTTTACAAACTGTAGACCTGTGTTCCAACTGGTTCATGTTGCCACCACCCAAATGGTTGTCACATAGGCCACACCCACATTGTTGATAATGGTGGATCTGTCAGCTACAGTAATAAGTATCTATTTATTTATCTTTTTTTTAACCGAGGCATAACAATAATCAAATGGGACTGTTTAAAATTTTTTGGTAGCAATTAAACACAATGTCATAATGTTATGAAAACTTTTTGACACTTTCTTACCATTTTATCATTTGAACTTAGATTTCATAAAGACTATTTTTTTAACGCTTCACCGAAGAAACAAAAGTTTTAGAAATGTTTTAAAAAAATGGCTACATATAATATTTTCTTATAATTTTAATATCTATGACAGATTTTCTCTTGTGAAACATATTATAGTCTTATTTTTGTAAAATAATAAGAGATTAATATGCAGCATGCGATGTTGCCAGTCATGTAGTATCACTTATGACCACTGATGTTCAAGAAACTCTTGCAATTGTATTATTGTTATACATACATACATACGTGCACGTACGTTGTTCCTACATGGGAAAATTTCACAATACTCTTAATGCACCTACAAATTAGATTAATTTTTAAAGAATTATTAAGTAAATATAAAAATGTAATTAAAATGGAACAATGAAAAAAAGTAAAAGATGGACGGAAGTTTCTTCAGCGCAATCGAGTTTTCTTTAAGCCGCTACAGTGTATAATCAAGCCACCGAAAATAAATCTAGCTTTCGCTGGTCTCGGTATTATACGGTATGAGCCGCGGTCCATGAAATTTTAACCACCACCCGGTAGTGGGTTATCCCATATCGTTGCCAGACGCACCATTATGGCTAACTTTACCCTTTAATCAAATAAAAACTACTGAGGCTAGAGGTCAGCAACTTGTTTAATGACTGGAGGGTGGATGATCAGCATCCAATTTGTAGCCCTACCGCCTCAGTAGTTTTTATGATCTGAGGGCCGACTGAAAAATTGCGGACAGAAAACAGTGCAGACAAATAAGGCACGATAGTTTTCTTTACAGAAAACCACTATCCGTAAATAAAATTGTGAAAGAAAGTTGGGAAAACCCGGGGATCAAAACATATTTATAGAAAAGGACACCTGTAAGCGGGGATGTAAGTAAAAACCCCCCACTAGATACATTTATACGTATTCCTATAAATAGAAGTGATCCATTTGGTTTTTTATAAAATTCATATTCAAACAAAATCTTTTTCACTTCAAAGTTCGAAGATAAAATATAAAGGACGTTGCCAAGGAGGCAAAGAAATTCTTTTTATATATTTCTGTCTTACGCAATTTCATCAGAAAAACAGCCTGAGAGAGAGAGAGAGAGAGAGAGAGAGAGAGAGAGAGAGGAGAGAGAGAGAGCATTCATCTTCCCATTGAGCCGAAAGTGTTTTCAACAACACATAAAAAAAAATATCTTAGGTTCTCCACCTCTTTTTCCATTTGCTTCGCCAGACCAGTTGCAATTCGAGAGTCGAGAGCTGGGAAATAAATTCTTCACCTCTCCTGAAAACTGCGAGATTTCCTCTGAGTTTATCGGTACGTAATTCCAAAGTTGTTCCTCCCTCAAGGACTAAATGAAAATACTTTCCTGGTTCATAGTGTTCTTGTGATACTCTCCAAGCCTTTCGTTTGACGATTATCCCAGTTTGTCTTTGTTACGAGAAAGTGTATTATTACTTTCTCTTTCCTATCCCAGACTGGAGAAGATATTTTCTATAATTACTACTAATTTACCCTTTCCTTTAATCATCTGCTACTTATTCGGATCCAGGGACGTCTTCCTTGCTGTTAAACATTTCAACCTGATCTCTAAATCTCGCAGATTATCCTTTTATTATATATTGCCTTCTTAAAAAAAATTTTGGTCGATGACGACATCCATATTTCTTACTGTTCCATTTTGAATTATAGTGAAAAGAAATTTCGTTAACTCTTCAGGTTTAAGATTTAACGTTATTTGTGTGATACACACAAACACACATTAATGCACACAAATGGTAATGTTTTTCTATAAGCTGACAAGATACTAGACAATTGAATTAAAAACAGAGAGAGAGAGAGAGAGAGGGGAGAGGAGAGTGAGAGAGGAGAGAGAGGAGACGAGAGAGAGGAGAGAGAGAGAGAGAGAGAGAGAGAGAGAGAGAGATTAAGTCAATTAGGAGATCTTGGATGGAATTCATACAATGTTGAACACACTAGGACTCATCCAATTTCCAGATAATTCTCGGTAAAGCTGTAGGAATAAAGATTTGTTACAGGGTTTCAAGTGGTATTAAATCCTAATGTAAAAGTAATTAGGCGAACGTTCAATTTGTATCCAGTTATCCTAACCAATTACTTCAAAAGACTGGGAGTACCTCGTAATCTCTTATGCAAAGATGAGAAAATCGTAGCTTTCTGTATTCAAAAGTAATAATGAATAAACTCATTTCCAATAGTATTTTCTTGGAGCAGGTTTTACTGTTCATTCACACTATCCTAATAATTTTATCTAGCTTTCTTTTAAACTCTTCCACACTGTTGCTGTTTACTACTTCTGGTGACAGTTTATCCCATGTGTCACATTGTATGTAAAGAAGTTCCCACAATGGGATGCATTGTATCTCTTCAGTTCTAGTTTCCAACCATTATTTCTTGTCTTCTTTTATTAAACGTGAATAGGTTACTGCCTACTTTTGTTATGCCTTTCAGTATTTTGAATGTTTCTATTAGGTTTCCTCGCAATCGTCGTGTTTCTAAGCCACACATGTTGAGGCTCTCAAGTCGTCTTTGGTAACCTATTTGCCTGATGGATGGAATTAACTTTGTGGCTATTTCTTGACCCTTTTTAATCTATTTATGTCCTTCCTTAGTGTTGGTCTAACTAGTGATGTGTAGAGATGCAATACCGATTCCTTGTTTCTGTTTTTCAACTGCCTCTTTATGTATCCGACTAGTTTCTGTGCCTTCTTTTCAGCTTTTATGCACTGTTTTGTGGATTTTAATTCCTTGGTAATAATGACTGCAAGGTCCTCATCTTCTTCTACACTATTATTTATGTCATTCCCAAGCAGCTTGTAGTTGGCATGAGGTTGTTTGTTACTATTTGTAACACTTTACACCTATCCAAGTTAAAAGGCATTTTCCAACTTTTTAACCAATCTCCTATTTCTTTAGATCATTTCTTAAACTTTCCAGCGTATCTGGGTCTACTGCATTTACACATAGTATTGTGTTATCTGCAATTTTGGCTATCCTGCTGGTTGAGCCTATATCAATGTCATTGATGTAAATAAAAAAACAGGTGATGGACAAGTGCAGAACCCTGAGGAACTCTGCTTGCCACATCTGCCCATTCTGATTCTTCGCCATTTGTTACGACTCTCAGTTTTCTATATGTTAGCCAGTCTTCGATCCAGTCTACTATTTCTGCTACAATTCCTAATGCTCTCACTTTTGTCATTAGTTTCTTGTGTGGAACTTTGTCAAAGGCCTTATGGAAATCTAAGTATCTATTGCTCTACTACTGTCATAAGCACC
>NC_061088.1:47840643-47855643 GCF_015104395.2 Macrobrachium nipponense | reverse complement strand
TATATATATTGTGACGAAGTGCCAAGTGTCTGGTTACTACACTTACCAATAATTAAGTAGTGCCTCACCACAGCCCACAGCCAAACACCTGAACCTTCATCACAGGTAAAATATGACTGAATGCTCTACAGACAACAGTGATTCCTTAAACAACTTACCAGTATTGCAGAAAATCAGAACAATTTTATTAAAACTGGTGTGAGGTAATCTTATATGTAATTAAAATAATTAAAGGGCATCACTTCATCAACAACTTTAAAAGTCTAAGTAATTCCCTGAGTTCTAATGTTTAAGTACTTCCCTGGTTCTGACTCACTTCATTTAAATTGAGGGAAAACAGCTCAATTACCCCTCTGTGTTTCTACCTAAACAAAATCAAATACACTGGTGAAAAATAAAACGATTATAAAGATTTAAAATAAAGAAATTATGATCAAACTCAAAATTTATGAGTGAAATTCACAATATCAGGGAAATTTACTATTACTTGAAAACAATGCAAAGTTTAATTAATTCTTGAATTAATTAAAATTAAATCAAAATAAATTTTTTCACAAAAATCAAAAAAAATTATTAATCAGGGAATTAAATTATTCAATTGAAATTCTAAGTGTTAGGTGATATCTAAAATTTGGAAGTTAATTCACAAGTGCTAAAAAACAATAAAACTTGAAAAGAAGCATCAACTTGTATCAAAAATTTCTTGTTGAAGTCTGGAGCTTGAAGTACAGGTTTTGAAGTTAAAATGGCTTTTACCTTCTCAAAGGATTCTTGACACTCTGAAATCCAAACAAACTTAACTTTGGGACAAGTTATGTCTGTCAAGGGAGCTACTATGGCTGAGAAATTTGGACAGAAAGGACAATAGAATCCAGCCATGACCAAAAATCTCTGTAGCTGTTTCCTGGTAGTAGGTGGGGTAGCCATACGGATACCTTCTACATTAGCATTTACTGGAGCGAGAAGGCCTTTCCCAACTTCAAACCCAAGATACTGAACAGTTGCCTTTCCAAACTCACTCTTCTCCAGGTTGACTGTTAGTCCTGCTTCTTGTAGTTTCTTGAAAACTTACTCAGACTTTTCAGATGTCCGTTCCATGTTGTAGAGTAAATCACTATTCATCAAGGTATACACCTACTCCTTCACTAGATCCTAGTAGTTGATTCATCACTCGTTGGAATGTTGCAGGTGCATTCATCAGACCAAACAGCAGAAAGTATACTGATACAGTCCAAAAGGAGTAATAAAAGCTGACAGTAACTTAGCTTTCTCATCTAAGGGAATTTGATAATATCCTTTCAACAAGTCTATCTTGGAAACAAACTTGGCTTGTCCAATATTATCAAATAACTGAACTATAAGAGGCAAAAGATAATTGTCAGCCACACTGATAGAATTCAGTTTCCTATAATCAGTACACATCCTAAAGGAACCATCTGGTTTCTTCACTAACACCCATGGAGAACTGAAGTGACTTGAACTGGGTTACATTAATCCATGTTGCAGCAAATACTCAACTTATTTTTTCAAAACATCTCGATGATAAGGTGATAAGTGCTAGGCTCTTTGCATGATTGGTTTTCCATCTTCCTGAAACTTAATCACATGCTTGGTCAGATTTATGCCTAGGTGCATCTTCAAAATTTTCTGGGAAGGTTCTAATTACTTCACTTAAGTCTTCACCTTGTTCAACACTCAGATGTTTCAACTTATCCTCCAAAGTTTCCAAAATTAAAGAATTATTCATCTTGCTGTCAGCTCCCAATTCAAAGCCATCATTATCTTCTGTAGATGAAGTTGTCTGTGTTATTGGCGCAGTTTCAGTTTTAGTTTTTGAGAAGAAAGGTTTCAAGAGGTTCGCATGTATCTTCCTTTGTGGTTTTTTTCTTTCTGATGTTTCAATCATGTAAGTTCTATCACTTAACTTCTCAATAACTTGTAGGGACCTTGAAATTTATTAGTGATGGGAAATTTCTTGCCAAGAAGAAACACTAACACTTGTTGACCAACACTAAAACTTCTTAGCATAGTCTTAGCATCATATCTCCTTTTCATTTTCTCTTGACTCACTTTCAATTTTCTAAACAGAATTTTCTCATCTCTCTCAACCTTTTCTTCAAATTAGTCACATATTCTCTTTGGATTTCCTCTTTATTTTCTTCCCAATTTTCTGCAAGAATCTTCAATGGTCCTCTCACTTCTGTAGCAAAAATCATCTCATTAGGTGAACAACCCATACTTTCTTGATAAGCTCTCCTAACTTCAAACAACATTAATGGTAAACCAACTTCCCATTCTCTCCCTGATTCAGAACAATACTTTATCAGCATACTTTTCAATGTGTGGTGGAACCTTTCCAAGGCACCTTGAGTTTCTGGATGATAAGCAGTGGATAACTATTGTTTCACTCCTAACAAATTCATCACATCCTGAAATAACTTGGAAGTAAAGTTTGCTCCTCTATCACTTTGTGCTATTTCTGGTATACCAAACTTTAAGAACAACTCCACAAGTTTATCATCAACTATCTTGGCAGGTATATTTCTAACAGGGATCACCTCCGGATGTCTTATCACAGGACACATTACTGTTAACAAATACTAATTTTCCTAATTTGTCTTCGGCAGCCGTCCAACCATGTCTATAATCACTTTGCTAAAGGGTTCTCCTCTAACTTCTATAGGTTGTAGGGGGGCTTTCTGGATGGTTTCATTCGGTTTTCCAGCTATCTGGCAGGTATGACACTCAAAACAAAACCTGCTAACATCTTTGTGAAGTCCAGGCCAGAAAAAATATTTCATGATCTTCTCCACAGTCTTCCTGATTTCCATATGTCCAGACTCATGGATATGGAATCAAAATTTGATGATATTCGCCGTATTTAGCATGTCCTGGTATATCTGCAGGGCTATACTTCCTCATCAGCAAACCTTTGTTCAGATAATAACAGGTAGAAGTTTGTTGCATCTTTTCTTGATCAACAACTATGAAGATCAGCTAATGATGCACTCTTATTCTCCAATTTCATTAGCTTCTCTCTTGTCATTTCACAAACTTCAAGGGCTGAATTCTCAATATCTGCTAACTCGGAAGCACTTTGACTACTCGGAGTCTCTTCAGTAACAACATGTTCTTCTTCTTCTTCTTCTTCTTCTTCCTCTTCTTCTTCGTGGGAAATCTCTTCTTGGTCAGCACTAGGGGACACATCACTTCCCTGGAACAATCCTTCTAAGCACAAAGATCCTTCACTTGATCCTTCTGGGGTGTGTAAATCCTTAGTTTCTTCACTTGCAGTTGTAGTCCTCTTCATACTTATGATAGTTACACAACTAGGAAACAGTTGGGGTTATTCTTCTCCAACTCTCCCGTAGGACTAATCCTCAATGGTTTGTCTGTCACTACAGGACAAGTAATAAATGGCACACCACCAACTTCATTACCCAACAGAACATGTACACCTTCCACAGCCAGTGAGTTCATTACACTAAAATTAACATTCCCTGTCACCAAGTCACACAACAGGTGTAAACGGCATATAGGAGTTACTTCCTCTCCCCCTATACCCTTCAAAATAACTGAATCTCCTGTGAGACTCTTCTCCAACTGAGGGTGAGCACCACGTGCTATCACACTATGGTTACTCCCTGTATCATGTAATGTCTTGACTGGTACCTGTACACTCCTTCCTTGAGTTGACAGCATACCCTAATAGATATATGGCTTAGAGGCCGCCACACTGCTAAGCCACTCACTGCTTGAGATACATTTCCACTGGCTTTTGCTGTTAAACATTCATCTTCTATAGTTTCAGTCTTCTCTGGAGTGTGATTGGTTCCCACACTGGTCTTCATAGTTTGTTTTACCTGGTCACCTTTCACTACTTGACCAACTGGTTTTGACAGCTGTTGATTCTGGTAACACTCTTGACCGAAGTGTCCTGCTCTTCCACACTTACAGCAGACAACATTAGGTTTCTGTAACTGTCTTGAAAAATTGGATGAGGATTTCACATTAGGTTGCTGAGGTGTATTACCTTGTTTACTCTTGGAAGTATCACTTGTAGGTTTCCTATTAAATTTGTTCCTGAAACTTGGATGAGACTTAAAACCTGGGTGTTGTTGATTCTGGTACTTGACATTGTAACTGCGTTTGCTACTAATTATATTGTAATCTTCACTAAGAAGAAAAGAAAGAGAAAAGTGATGCAGAGTTAGAGCTTAGACGCATTGAAGCAGAAGAGAATTTGATTAAGCTGAAAATGCAGCTGGAAGAGAGAGACTGTAGGCTGAAAGAGAGAGAATGCAAGTTGAAAGAGAAAGAATAGACAGGGAAAACAAGAAAGAAGAGAAAGAGAAGAAGAAAAAGCAGCAGAAGAGGAAAGAGAAGTCTCAAGACATGGAAAGGAGATGGAATTGATAAAAGCTAGATCAACATTACCTGTAACACCGTCTAACCCTAACCAAGGTAATCTAGACCTGTATTTGATGTAGTAAGAGTAGAGAAGTTAATCCCCAAGTTTATTGAAGAAGATCCAGATGAGTTCTTTGATCACTTTGAGAAAGTGGTTTCAGGTATGGGATGGCCAGAAGATAAGTGGTCAGTTTTGTTACAATGTGTCTTAATTGATAAAGGGAGAAGTGCTTATCTAGTCCTAACAACTGATCAGTGTAAAGCCTACAAGGTACTTAAACACAATGTGCTACAATTTTGCCAGATGACCCCAGAGTACTACAATGGAAGAGTCAGAAATTTAAGAAAAGATGAGAAGAGAACCTTCCTAGATTATGCTTACAAAGTGAGGTGTTTTAAACGTTGGTTAGAAGCTGCTAAAGTTAAAACTTTTGATGACTTGGAAGAATTATTTGTTCTTGAACAATATCTTAGGGGAATTCCTGAACATATAAGAGCATATTTGAGAGAGAGAGAGAGAGGTTAAGAAACTTGACAAAGCTGCTAAGAAAAGACAGGCTTTTTAAAGGGAGTTTTTATTTTTTTTTTTTTTGGTGGGGGGGGGGGGGGGGGATGCAAAACCTCCACGATTCTAACTCTCAAAGGCATGCAAAGATTCTGCCACTTGAAATAACGTATAATGTACAAGGAAAGTCTACACTTTCAAAGGAAAGTTATTAGACAAAACATCATAATTCGCCTCTCTAGTAAAGTAACCGGGTGTAAAATGAAATGTGCCTGCCGACTGAAGTTGTTGTACCGAGTAAGAGAAATCGATTCTCGCAAAGGAAAGGCTTGGTTGGAAAACCAAAAAGTTATATTTCGTATGGAAGATTATGTGATGGAAAGCAAAAGTTGTCTCTTTTTGTAATTCAGTTGAAGGTTATATTATGAATAAGAAGCGTCCACCTCTTGAAGGAATGTTAATAGTAGAAAGATTTTAAGTTTAGCCTCACAAAAGCAAGTTATTGGAAGAAAATGTAAAGTTTTACTTCCTAAGAAACGTTATGTGCCTTTCAATTAAGATTACAAATATAATGGATAACAGAACTACATACCCACAAAAGTAGGCGATTGAATGAAAAAAAGGAAAGTTCTGACATTTTAAGGAAATTACGAGAAGAAACAGTTATTATTTATATCTCTGAAATGAGTGTCATATGATGAATAAGAAAAGCCCTGCCTCATGAGGGATAGTTATTTGATGAAACAGGATAGGCTGTCTATCACGAATAGTTATGGGTGGAAAAACAGAAATTCTACCTATCAAATTAAAGTTCTGTTATCAATAGGAAAGTTCTGTTTTTCCAAATCTAGTGACTGGATAAGAATGAAAAAATTCTGCCTCTTAAGGAATATTATAGAACAGTGGCGGCCAAACTGCTGCCCGAGGGCCGCATCTGTGGGGCCGTGGAACCTTGCAGCAAATTAGATTTTAAAAAATTGTGTTGGGAAAGGCGAAAGTACCTGAAAAACCGTGCTCTAAAATTAAAGATCGGTTGAGAAGTTTGACTGAAGAGTTTAGAAGGAGGTTTGAGGATTTCAGACAGATTGAGGTAAATTCAACTTCTCTTTTCTCCGATGATGCTGATGCAGCATCTGATGAATTACAGCTTGAATGGTTAGACATTCAATCTGATCATTCATCGAACGAAATGTTTCACTCCCCACCATTAGTAGAGCTTTACAGTTACTCTTAGTTCAATGTTTTCTATGTTTAAGAAATTTTGCTGCCAGATTATTCTCTGTTTTTTGTTCCCTTAATCTGTGAACAGAGTATTTTCTGCATGAAGACAAATAAGTCCAAAATCAGGTCCGTGTTGTCTGACACAAACTTAAATTCAATGATGAAAGTTTACACCAGCAACTTTATGACAGACTTTAAACAATTTGTAAAGCAGAACTGTGACCAGAAACATTTTTCCCAATAAATCGCTCGTGCTGGATCGCTCGTGCTGGATTCTGAATGTGTTTGTTTTTATTAACCAAGCTGCCTATATGCTGTATTATCTTAAGATCACCGCCAAATTTTGAAAAGGTGCAGCCCTTTGACTTTTCATAGCCCACTGATGGGGCCCTCACTCTGAAACGTTTGTCCACCATGGTAATAGAATGATAAGACGGAATTTCTGCCTTTTAAAGTAAGGTTGTATAACAGGAAGAAAAGTATAATCTCTAGAGGGAAAGGTAGTGGATCAAACAAAAATGGTTGTGCCTCTCAAGAAGAGCACTTGATTTACAAAATTTAGGCTATCAAGGCAGTCGCTGGGGTACTTTCGGCCATGCAGCGATAAAGACAGTGAAAAAGGAAGTTGAAGTGGTTAGGCAGCTAGGCAGAATTGTAGCAAATACAGATGATATACAAGGGTTTATAGTGGAACTTCGATCAGAGGCCGTAGTCGCACAACGAAGTAACTGTTGGAGAGGTTACAAGGAAAGATTTAAGAAAGGAGATGGGAATCTAGGCAAAGAAAAGACTGAAAAATGGGTGCACCTAAGGGCTGGATGGCCGCTGTCAACAACCTTTATCCTTTTGCACTAAGAAAGGTGCACAGACGACACTTCCTTTCTTTGGGATCTCAAGAATGGTTATGGGATGGATATAAGACATTTCAAGCCTTGAAAGGAAGGCTTGAGTTGAAAAATCAAAGGTTCTGCCCCTCAAGGAAGGCTGTTGGGTGGAAATTAATTATTTATACATCTTTAAGGTTTTATTCTGAATACGAAAAGTACAGTCTCTCCTAGGAGAGTTACTGGAGAAAACAGTAAAAATTCTGTTTCTCAAAGAATGCTATGAGATGAAAGATAAAAAGATCGACCTCTAAAAAGGTCATTATGATAGATTAAGAAAACTCAGTAACATTACCTGTCATACAAAGATAATGTTAAGGCAAAGCAAAGCTGTCTCTGAAAGGAAGTTGATAAGATGGGAAATCAAGTTCTGTCTCTTAGGAAAGTTAAAAGATAGAAAAAACAAGAGTCCTGCGTCTCAAGTGCAGTAAGTTACAGGACGTATATGTGAGAGCTTTGCCCCTCAGGGAAATATCATGAGTTGGAAATTCATTTGTCATACCACTCATAGAGAGGTTAGAAGATGAAAAAAAAGAAACCTAAGTTTCATCTCTAAAGGAAAGTCGTAAGTTGGAGACATTCAAGTCTTGCCTCCACAGTGAGGATTCTATGGAAAGAAAGCGAGAGCCATGCCACTAAATGGAGAGTTCCATGACGGAACAGCAAACGTCGAACAATGGGAAAGCTGAAGTCCAGTCTCTAAAAGAAACATTTAGGGTAGACAAATTTCACAGCGATGAATAATAAACAAATATCAATCACCTCTCGAATAACGCAAGCATTCAGAGAGAGAGAGAGAGAGAGAGAGAGAGAGAGAGAGAGAGAGAGAGAGAGAGAGAGAGAGAATAAAATGATACCAAAGCAATGCGAGAAAAGAGGAGACACAAAATTGTTCCCATCGGGTAGTGATTATTTCTACCTGTGTCTTTACTAGTGAACTTGTCTGTATAATAATTCTTTACCATAATGTACGAACATAACAGGTGAACATGATTCTGTATGAGAAATTAACTAGAGAATGTACATTCTGGGCTTAGGTATACATGTCTGAGAAAAAATTAGGATTTTTACATCTGGAAACACACACAAACATACACCCACACACACCTTGGAATTAATATATTTTCATATATGTTTAACCAAAGGGGATTTTTTTTTTCTTTTTTTAGGCGATAATAGAATTGCCGGCAGACGGGCACGAACCACCGGAAGAGGATATAAGTTTATGCCGCCTCCCACCTCAAATACCTGTCGCACTTAGGTATTTGTAATTTTGGAGACTGCATCAAACCCACCTCATCCCCGGTAGCGTTATAGTGCTTTTGCCTGCACTTTAAGCCATATATATATATATATATATATATATATATATATATATATATATATATATATATATATGATATATTATATATATATATAGATATATATATATATATATATATATATATATATATATATATATATTATATATTATCTTATATATATATAGAATATTATAAATATATATATATAATATATATAAACATATATATATATATATATATTATATATTGTATATAGTTCTAATTAGATATATCTATATATATATATATATAAAATATATAGATATATTATATATATATATATATATAGATCTATATATTATAATATATTATATATATATATATATATATTGATAGATATATATATTATATATATATATATATATATATATATATATTGAATACCACACATAGCCATTATATATATGTATATATAAACAATATATATATATATATATATATATATACTATATATATATATATATATATATATATATATATATTAATATATATATATATATATATATATAATTATTGATAAAAATGTTCTGTTTCAACAGAATTTCATCTAATAAAAGGAGCCATAATTATCGCCAAACTATAGAAAGTAATCATTATATTCAGAGAATGCTGTCTCTCTTCAGAGAGCAGTCTCTGACATATAGTACTTGTTTTCCATATTTTGGCGTTTTTATGTTTTATGGGCTCCTTTTATTAGGTTAAATTCTGTTGAAACAGGACATTTTTACCAATCATATATATATATATATATATATATATATATATATATATATATATATATATATATATATATATATATATTATATATATATATATATATATATATATATATATATATATATATATATATATATATATAATATATATATATATATATATATATATATATATATATTTATATAATGAACACTTGGTCGTCGACCAAGTGTTCATTCAACCAACGCTTAAGAAGATTAAAGGAAGATTATCAGCGGGGGTGACCTAAATTGGCTTACTTGTGGACGGATCTCTTGGTATAAATACCACCTTTTCTGTAAACTTTTCTCATTCATATACCTGAAGAGAGAGACAGCAGTCTCTGAAATATAGTACTTTTCTCTCTACATTTTGGTGTTTTTATGGGCTCCTTTTATTAGATATATATATATATATATATATATATATATATATATATATATATATATATATATATATATATATATATATAGATATATATATATATATTATATATATATATAAAATATATATAAATATATATATATATATATATATATATATATATATATATATATATATATATATATATATATATATATTTGTGTGTGTGTGTGTGTGCCTGCCTAGTGCACGCTCGCTTGTTGGTTTTATTAAAATCCCAAGAAGAATGAATTTCACAGCAAAAATATAAAAATTAACGTTGACCTCTACAAATATAAGTGACAGTGCTTTTTTATTTTCGGAGTCCATGATGGAGATAGAATCTAATAATAAAATTTATTCTGTATGTTCTGAAACGTTTTGCATTTTTCCCGTGAATATTCGAAATTCCTTTGCCACACAAAATAGATTCTCGTGTGTATGTGTGTGTGTGAAAGAGAGAGAGAGAGAGAGAGAGAGAGAGAGAGAGAGAGAGAGAGAGAGACTCCATTTCGATTATCATAAAATTCAACTTCACTGAATTTTGAGACATCTATTAAAGGTCAAACACCTGCAGCATAACCTGATCTCTAGTAAATTGTACGCTTTAATGAAAGTTCCATCATTCACTTCTAACGAGAACCGACTTTTCTTTGTGTCAGGTGTCAGGATAATAATTTTTTCCCTAATTAATATTTCTTTTCAGAATCAATTCAGTGTTTTCTTTTCGTTGTATTCTTATCACAAATCATGGTATATGGAATTCACTTGGTCTTGGTAGAAAATCTTTCATTCTTTACTGCAATATTTTTTTCCAGTTCACAAGTGAGATATACTAGTTATTCTTTTTGAAAGATTTATTCAGCCTGAATTTAATTTTGATATTATTGGCATCTTCACCTCACAGTAGTTCACCGTAGCCACCACTACGATGTTCCTAGGGACCTTTTCAAGTTATAGTGCTAATTTTTCGGAAGGCGATTGATTGTCTGCCTCCTACCCAGCTTACATTCATTGGTCAACTAAATGTTTCGCATCGCTCAGGCGGTCACACATATGGATGCTACAGGCATACACGCCACATTTATGATTTAAAAGTAGTAGTTTTATTGAGCAGTTCTTAACATTCGTGTCTCTCAAACCCTTAAAAAATACCTTTGGTTAACTTTGAGGATAGAGAAAGAATAATATCCAGTCTGTAAGATACAACAATAAGGCCTAATATGTATGTATATGTAAGATGAAGAGTCATTTTGATTAATTCTGTGCAGTATCTCCAGAATATGTTTCAGAGACGGTTAATAAAAATAGGAGACAGAAAGACAGAGACACAGAGAGGAAGTTGACCATACAAATTACATTTACCCACCACCCAGGCATAATACGTTCGCATGTATGCCAGTAATCATTAATCAATTAAACGCGGGAAAAACAACAGGAAGGAAATAACGGCAGCTTTCCATCGAAATGGTACATTAATTGTTATGGGTGGTATCCGGATATAAAACAGAGAGTTTTATATATAGCTCTTTATTAACATCGTTCAAGCATCCCTAAACAAGAACGCACTGAACACATTCGTTCGTGAATACCTATTTGGTCGGTTTGGCCTCTTAATTTATTCTCAATGTTTTATCAAGTAATCTATTTAGTGTTCTATATTACGAGTAAAAACATTTACCTTTGCTTTTTTTGCAGTTTGTATAATCAGGCATGTAATTCGCTAATATAGATATCCGTAGTACATACTTGTAAGAAGGTTTAAATTGCAGGTAAAAACCAAAGCCTTTCTCTTTCCGGATAACCATTTGTTTTGCTTAACTGTTCTGAAGGATTCACGATATATTACCTTCGCCAAAGAACTATAAGACGACCACATCTAATATCACGTTTATGAAGTTGTATTCTTTACTTTCTGGACTCCTCCTCGAAAATATAACAGTATAGATAGAAAACGCCAGATAAAAAAAGAAAAATCTGTTATATTACTCTAAGTACGGTATTGATAACGACAAGAAAAGTTAAATTCCTGGCCTTACGCGGAAACTAGATTACCCTGAACTTTAAAAATGGTTATATTTTCACAACGTGGAAAGAATAAATAGGCTGAAGTAATTGGTGCTAAGTGTGAACACAATTTTCCCAGGGGACAAAAAAAGACAAAAATATTATATCTATTCAGTTCAACACCTTTTGGCCTCAGATTAGACAGAACGAAAGAATGATTCTTCCTTTATTTTCTCAAGAGAGAGAGAGAGAGAGAGAGAGAGAGAGAGAGAGAGAGAGAGAGAGAGAGAGAGAGAGAGAGAGAGAGAGAGGAGATAATTATTTCATGCATAAGAATATGAAGAGTGTTTCAAAACATTACTTTCCTTGCTTATTACTCCACAAAACAGTTGAGGCCTTCATAAGTAGATTTTGAATCGAGTGAGGACTTCGTAATTTCGAAGGGTCAGATTAAACAAGGCAGTGATCCGACTTCCAGCTTACTCTGGAGCGTGCAAGATTTTCCACTGACGCATAAGTTGCAAACATTATATGCCTAACTTAACATGAAGTGGTCTTCGTAATTAATTCTCATATTTAGTGCTAGATATGTTCATATATTCTCAATTATAAGTGGAAACAGAAAATATTTGAACAAAAATACAACCTCTAAGCAAAGTACATCAAATAAATTAAAACATGCAAAAATCTACGGACAGATAGGCCGTATTTTCACTAACGGAAATTAAAAAAGTACAATTTATTTTATTTTGAATATTTTTTTCTAAACTGTTAATATGCATATTATTTATTTTTTACATTTTCATTCTAATAAATAAATCATAAATATCCCATCCTAAATTTCCTGTATCTTTAACTCAGGGCGAAAAACCTTTTTAAACCTTTCCTAACGGCCCCCCTCCCCCCCAGACAACAACACTAACAACAAGAACAAAGTATTTTGTAGGCTTACTCCCCGAGCATAATATAGTGTAGAAAACTATATTATGCAAGATCTTTTTTCGTAATTTTCTAGAGAGAGAGAGAGAGAGAGTTACAAGGATTAGGATGTCTCAAAGACTTGTTAGTCCATCCGAGGAGACATGCGCTCACTTACCTGTAAGATCATTTTTTACTGTTCATTCACAGTGTCCTAATGAGTTTGTCTAGCTTTCTTTTAAACTCTTCCACAATGTTGCTGTTTACAACTTCTAGTGGCAGTTTATTCCGCATGTCACATATCTTGTATGTAAAGAAGTTCCCACAATGGGATGTATTGTATCTCTTCAATTCTAGTTTCCATCAATTATTTCTTGTCTGTTTTTCGTTTAATGTAAATAGATTATTGTCTACTTTTGTAATGCCTTTCAGTATTTTAAATGTTTCTATTAGTTGTCCTCACTAATCGTCGTGTTTCTGAGCCATACATTTTCAGGCTCTCTAGTCATCTTCAGTAACCTATTTGCCTGAAGGTTGGAATTAACTTTGTGGCTCTGGCTTGTACTCCTATGTCTTTTCTTAGTGTTGGTGACTAAAACTGTACAGCATATTCAAGATGGGTCTAACTATTGATGTATAGAGCTGAAGCACTATTTCCTTGTTTCTGTATTTGAACTGCTTCTCTATGTTTCCCACTATACTCGGTTTTTTTCCATCTGTCCATCCACCTGTGGTGTTTTCGCATGGTAACACTACGTCCTGGGCTTTAAATAGTTACGCTATGTGTAAGTTTTAGGTAAATAAAAGGATATATGGATGTACATTTGCAACTGAAAAGTGTTTTAATAATTTACTGTATGCAAATTACACCGTTAGTATTCGAAATAGGATATTATTTAAAGCCGGACGCAGTGTTACCATGCGCAAACACCAAAGCCGGATGGACAGATGGAAAAAAACAGAGTATAGTTTCTGTGCCTTCTTTTCATCTTTTATGTACAGAAATTTGGCTATCCTGTTAGTTAAGCCTACATCAATGTCATTAATGTAAATAAAAAACAAGACAGGGCCAAGGACAGAACCCTGGGGAACTCCACTTGTTACATCTGCCCATTCTGATTCTTCACCAATTATTATGACTCTCTGCTTTCTATAAGTTAGCCAGTCTTCGATTCAGTCTGCGGTTTCTCCTACAATTCCTAAAGCTCTAAATTTTGTCATTAGTTTCTTGTGTGGGACTTTGTCAAAGGCCTTTTGGAAATCTAAGTAGAGTATATAGCAAAGATAAACACTGTATCCGTGTTCTAATATGTTGTAGGAAGCCCACTAAAATTTGGAAAAAATTGAAAATTTTTATTTCAGCTTTCGGAGAGGACATTCTCTCCCTCTTTCTGAAAGAGGGAGAGAATGTACTCTCCGAAAGCCTAAATAAGTAGAGTATATGTATTGCTCTACTACTGTTTTAAATATCAAGCATGTTATGAAAAAACTCCAAGAGGTTTGATAGGCAGGATCTGTTTTCTATCAATGCGATCCACAATTTAATCTTCAATTATGGACTCAAAAATCTTGCAAACGACCGATGTTAGACAGATTGGTCTATAATTTCCCGGCTCTTCTGTTGGACCTGTTTTGTAAACTGGGGGCACATTACCTAGTTTCCTTCCTTTTGGTGCCTTTCATTGTTCAGCACTTTTTCTGTAGAGTTTATATAGGTGAGGAACTATCTCTTCTTTTAGCTCTTTAATTTCTCTTGGATGAATCCCACCCGGGGCAAGAGATTTGAACTTGTTGAATTTGTCTATTTTGTTTTTAATGTCCTCAACTCTAAATATTATTTTGTCCAATGGTTCTGCCCCTTCATATTTAATAGCAGTTTCCGATACTGAGGTAGTGTCTTCAATTGTGAATACACTAGTAAAAAACTTTTTCAGTAACTCTATTATCCCGTAGGGGACCTATGCTATTTTGTATTGGTTTCCTACTATTAATATGCGCAAAGAATTCTTTTGGGTTTTCTTTACAAACTGATGCAACTCTCTCATCCTAATTTATCTTTGTTTTTCTTATTAATTTATCCACCAATCTACAGAGTTCTTTATGACCTCTTGCTTCTACTGGTGTTGGGTGTGGGCTCATTGTTTTATGCAATCTGTCTCGTTTTCTTATTGTATTTTTAATTTCACTATTAATCCACTTAGGCTAAAGGTTTCCGTTTGTTATTATTTCCCTTAATGGTATACATCTAGAGCGTTTTCCTGTGTATTCCTCATGAAAGGCTTCCCGGGGTTTATCTATGCCTGTGTTCTCATCGTACCCTAGATTTTTAACATACTCCTTTAGCTTTTTTAGGTCTTGTCAACGGTTGTCTAATATCATTAGTATTTTCATCTCTTTTTTTTATGTTGAACATTAATTCGAAATGAGATACTTTTATGGTCGCTTTTGTCTAGATTTGCACCTACTGAAAGGTCAGACACTAGATTATCTTTTGTTGATAGGACGATGTCTAGTATGTTGTTTCCTCTGGTAGGATTGTCAAGCCATTGGTGGAGGAATTCATTTCTTTTTATAT
>NC_061088.1:47833143-47835643 GCF_015104395.2 Macrobrachium nipponense | reverse complement strand
GCTCTGTTCTCGATGTTGACGCAGTCCTCTATACTTAGTAGTCCTCTCCCTCCTTCCTTTCGTGTTATGTATAGTCTGTCCGTATTTGCTCTTGGGTGCAGTGCTTTGTGTATTGTCATATGTTTCCTGGTTTTCTGATCTATGCTGCAGAGTTCTGCCTTCGTCCATTCCACTATTCCAGTGCTGAATCTGATTACTGGCACTACCCATGTGTTTATGGCTTTTATCATATTTCCAGCATTGAGTTTTGACTTGAGTATCGCCTTGAGTCTCTGCATATTTTCTTTCCTGATAGTGTCCTTCATCTCTTGGAGTTTTATATCCCCTCCTTCCATTATTCCCAGGTATTTGTATCCTGTCTCATCTATATGTTTGATGTTGCTCCCATGTGGTAGCTTTATCCCTTCAGTTCTCGTTACTTAGCCTTTTTGTATGATGAATAAGGTGCATTTTTCTATTCCAAACTCCATCCTGATGTCCCCAGATACAATCCTTACATTCTGGATTAGGGTAAATATTTCCTTGATGCTCTTACCAGACAGCTTGATGTCGTCCATGAACATCAGATGGTTGATTCTGTTGCCTCTTTTCTTGAGTTGATATCCGGCATCCATCTTCTGTAGTACTTTTGTCATGGGAATCATGGCTACTACGAAGAGTAGTGGGGACAGTGAGTCGCCCTGGAAGATCCCTCTCCTGATATTAACCTCTGCTAGTCTTATTCCAGAGTTTGTTAGTATTATATTCCAGTTGCTCATTGTATTTTTGCGGAAGCTGATGGTGTTTTCCTCTGCCCCATATATTTTCAGGCATTCTATTAGCCATGTGTGTGGTATCATGTCGAAGGCTTTCTTATAGTCTATCCATGCCATGCTTAGGTTGCTTTTCCTTCTCTTACTGTTTTTGAATACCATTTTGTCTAGAAGGAGCTGGGATTTTGTGCCCCCACACTTCCTTCTGCAGCCTTTCTGTTGGTGGGGGATGGTGTTTGTCTCCCCTAGGTAATTGTATAGCCTTTCACTGATGATACCTGTTAGTAACTTCCACATTATTGGTAGGCAGGTGAATAGGCCTGTAGTTACTGGCTATATTTCCCTTACTCTTGTCTTTTTGAAATAAGGATTTTCTTCCTGTGGTCATCCATTTGGGTGCATGGTGATTTGAGATACAATGCTGGAGTTGTTCTGCTATTCGTGGGTGTAGGGCCTTGAAGTTTTTGAGCTAGTATCCATGGACTTCATCGGGACTTGGGGCTTTCCAGTTTGGCATTTTCTTTAGTTGGTGTCTGACTGTGTCTGTCGTGATCTCTGTGAATCTTTGTTTTATTCTCCCTGTTTCTTCTTCCTTGACTTCCTGGAACCATGTTGCATGTTTGTTGTGTGATACCGGATTGCTCCATATGTTTTCCCAGAGTCTCTTACTTAGTTCGGCTTCAGGAATTTCTGGGTGATTGTCTTCCCCTCTTGGTTGGCTGTATAGTCTTTTCTGGTTGGTTCCGAATAGTTTGTTCTGTTGGTATCCCTTATTCCTGTTCATGTATCGTTGGATCTCATGTGCTTTGGCCTTAAGCCTCTGTTTTACATCTTCTATTGTGTTTTTTAGTCCCCTCTCTTGTACTTTGTATTTCTCGTTGAGTTCCTCCCTTGTTTTCTTGCTTCTTAGCCTTTTTTCTGACATCTCTTTCAGTTTACTCAAGTCAGATCTCATCACCATGATTTGCTTTTCCAGGCGCCTTTTTATTATTATTATTATCATTATTATTATTATTATTATTAATATTATTATTATTATTTCCTACAAGGGAAACTTGTAATTGGGATTAAGTGGTTTTTTATGGTGATTTTACATAGGATTTCTATTATAGAAAGGAGGTAGAATTTATCTTTGGATACGTAAGACAGAAGGGATATTCCACATTATGTTTGATGGAGGTTAGCTGTATAAACACTACAGGAGTTTTGCTGTATAGACATTATGGTTTTTTTATGGTAAATTTGTCCGATACGGGTTTAATAATGAGTGGTCAGTTAGTGATAATAATTCTCCCAGTAAGCTTAGTAGGGGTCAGTAAATCAAGATCATATTTTTATTGACTAAGAGATTGGGTATATTAGTTCATGACGAATCCGTGTGTTAAAGCAAGACTTCATTTGTTCTAAGATCATGTAGACTTATCAAAAAGTCAATTAGAACCTGTTAATGACGAAACACGGACACATGATGAATTTAGAGAATTCTCAACTTCACGCGAGGGTGACAACAATAACAACTTAGGATCTACAATGCCAGAGGTCGGATCTTCACACGGGCGACGATGTTACGGGTTGCCTTTTCATGGACGAGATGTCGTCAATGGATCATTTCAGGATACATTCCGGGACAAGTCAAGTGTCTACAGTACTTCTATGAGGCAGTTGTAAGATGCTCTTGCATGAGAGTCACGGGATATTTCAAGTTGGCAAAGAGGTGGCAGTTACGATTCCTTCATCGGAGGAAGTTG